>NW_022997478.1:0-1647 GCF_900245975.1 Drosophila guanche | reverse complement strand
TATCTGAAAAGTTGATTGATACTGCTATAAAATGGATCCAAACTCTGTGTGGTTTTGGCCTACCGTTTCGGAAAAGCTTTGAAATGCAAAAATGTTGATTTTTGTGAGGTATATTGTACGAAATTTTGACTTTGAAAACTCGGGTTTATTTTCTATGGCAGAACTTGTTTTTTAAGAACTTATTAAGGAAGTTATTTTAGGTTGCAAAACACTTTGATTATCTGAAAAGTTGATTGATACTGCTATAAAATGGATCCAAACTCTGTGTGGTTTTGGCCTACCGTCTGGGTAAAGCTTTGAAATGCAAAAATGTTGATTTTTGTGAGGTATATTGTACGAAATTTTGACTTTCAAAACTCGGGTTTTTTTCTATGGCAGAACTTGTTTTTTAAGAACTTATTAAGGAAGTAGCTTTAAGTTTAAGGTTTTTTCAGAGGTTGCGGTTTTTTTTTCACATAACTTAAGTATCTTAATTTTGGTTGTAAAAAACTTTGATTATCTGAAAAGTTGATTGATACTGCTATAAAATGAATCCAAACTGTTTGTGGTTTTGGCCTACCGTTTCGGAAAAGCTTTGAAATGCAAAAATGTGGATTGTTGTGAATTTTTTTTCGAAATTTTCACTTTAAAAACTCGGGAGAAGTCGGTTTTATTTTCAATGCCAGAACTTGTTTTTTAAGAACTAGCAATTTTGTAATTTTTAGTTTAAGGTTTTTTCAGAGGTTGCGGTTTGTTTTTTCACATAACTTAAGTATCTAAGATCTGGTTGCAAAAAAACTTTGATTATCTGAAAAGTTGATTGATACTGCTATAAAATGGATCCAAACTGTGTGTGGTTTTGGCCTACCGTCTGGGTAAAGCTTTGAAATGCATAATTTTTTATTGTTGTGAGATTTTTTGTTTTCGAAATTTTGACTTTAAAAACTCGGGAAAAGTCGGGTTTATTTTCTATGGCAGAACTTGTTTTTTAGGAACTAGCAATTTTGTAATGTTTAGATTGAGGTTTTTTCTGAGGTTGCGGTTTGTTTTTTCACATAACTTAAGTATCTAAGATCTGATTGCAAAACACTTTGATTATCAGAAAAGTTGATTGATTCTGCTATAAAATGAATCGAAACTCTGTGTGGTTTTGGCCTACCGTCTGGGTAAAACTTTGAAATACAAAAATGTTGATTTTTGTGAGGTATTTTGTACGAAATGTTGACTTTAAAAACTCGGGTTTTTTTCTATGGCAGAACTTGTTTTTTAAGAACTTATTAAGGAAGTAGCTTTAAGTTTAAGGTGTTTTCAGAGGTTGCGGTTTTTTTTTCACATAACTTAAGTATCTTAATTTTGGTTGTAAAAAACTTTGATTATCTGAAAAGTTGATTGATACTGCTATAAAATGAATCCAAACTGTTTGTGGTTTTGGCCTACCGTCTGGGTTAAGCTTTGAAATGCAAAAATGCGGATTGATGTGAGATTTTTTTTTCGATATTTTTACTTTAAAAACTCGGGAAAAGTCGGGTTTATTTTCTATGGCAGAACTTGTTTTTTAGGAACTTATTTAGGTTGTAATTTTTAGTTTAAGGTTTTTTCAGAGGTTGCGGTTTGTTTTTTTACATAACTTAAGTATCTTAGATCTGGTTGCAAAAAACTTTGATTATC
>NW_022997477.1:0-1648 GCF_900245975.1 Drosophila guanche | reverse complement strand
CAATCAACATTTTTGCATTTCAAAGCTTTACCCAGACGGAAGGCCAAAACCACACAGAGTTTGGATCCATTTTATAGCAGAATCAATCAACTTTTCAGATAATCACATTTTTTTGCAACCAGATCTTAGATACTTAAGTTATGTGAAAAAAACAAACCGCAACCTCTGAAAAAACATAAAACAAAAAATTACAAAATTGATAGTTCTTAAAAAACAAATTCTGCCATAGAAAATAAACCCCACTTTTCCCGAGTTTTTAAAGTCAAAATTTCGAAAACAAAAAATTTCACAAAAATAAAAATGTGTGCATTTCAAAACTTTACCCAGACGGTAGGCCAAAACCACATCGATTTTGGATCCATTTTATAGTAGTATCAATCAACTTTTCAGATAATCAAAGTTTTTTGCAACCAGATCTTAGATACTTAAGTTATGTGAAAAAACAAACCGCAACCTCTGAAAAAACCTTAAACTAAAAAATACTTCCTTAATAAGTTTCTAAAAAACAAATTCTGTCATAGAAAATAAAACCGACTTTTCCCGAGTTTTTAAAGTAAAAATATCGAAAAAAAAAAAATCTCACATCAATCAACATTTTTGCATTTCAAAGCTTTTCCGAGACGGTAGGTCAAAACCACACAGAGTTTGGATCCATTTTATAGCAGTAGCAATCAACTTTTCAGATAATCAAAGTTTTTACAACCAAAATTAAGATACTTAAGTTATGTGAAAAAACAAACCGCAACCTCTGAAAAAACCTTAAACTAAAAATTACAAAAATCCTGGTTCTTAAAAATCAAGTTCTGTCATAGAAAATAAAACCGACTTCTCCCGAGTTTTTAAACTAAAAATTTCGAAAAAAAAATCTTACAACAATCCACATTTTTGCATTTCAAAGCTTTTCCGAGACGGTAGGCTAAAACCACACAGAGTTTAGATCCATTTTATAGCAGTATCAATCAACTTTTCAGATAATCAAAGTTTTTTGCAACCAGATCTAAGATACTTAAGTTATGTAAAAAAACAAACCGCAACCTCTGAAAAAACCTTAAACTAAAAATTATATCATTAAAAAGTTCCTAAAAAACAAGTTCTGCCATAGAAAATAAACCCGACTCTTCCCGAGTTTTTAAAGTAAAAATATCGAAAAAAAAAATCTCACTTCAATCAACATTTTTGCATTTCAAAGCTTTACCCAGACGGTAGGCCAAAACCACACACAGTTTGGATCCTTTTTATAGCAGTATCAATCAATTTTTCAGATAATCAAAGTTTTTTGCAACCAGATCTTAGATACTTAAGTTATGTGAAAAAAACAAACCGCAACCTCTGAAAAAACATAAAACCAAAAAATTAAAAAATTGTTAGTTCTTAAAAAACAAGTTTTGCCATAGAAAATAAACCCGACTTTTCCCGAGTTTTTAGTGTCAAAATTTCGAAAAAAAAAAAATCTCACAACAATCAACATTTTTGCATTTCAAAGCTTTTCCGAGACGGTCAAACCCACAAACAGTTTGGATCCATTTTATAGCAGTATCAATCAACTTTTCAGATACTCAAGATTTTTTACAACGAAAATTAAGATACTTAAGTTATGTGAAAAAACAAACCGCAACCTCTCAAAAAACCTTAAACTTAAAATTACTTC
>NW_022997476.1:0-1649 GCF_900245975.1 Drosophila guanche | reverse complement strand
AGGATGTAATTTTTTGTTTAAGGTTTTTTCAGAGGATGCGGTTTGTTTTTTCACATAACTTAAGTATCTTAGATCTGGTTGCAAAAAACTTTGATTATCTAAAAAGTTGAATGATACTGCTATAAAGTGGATCCAAACTGTGTGTGGTTTTGGCCACCGTCTGGGTAAAGCTTTGAAATGCAAAAATGTCGATTTTTGTGAGGTATTTTTTTTTTCGAAATTTTGACTTTAAAAACTCGGGAAATGTCGGGTTTATTTACTATGACAGAATTTGTTTTTTAAGAACTTATTAAGGATGTTATTTTTTGTTTAAGGTTTTTTTAGAGGTTGCGGTTTGTTTTTTCACATAACTTAAGTATCTTAGATCTGGTTGCAAAAAACTTTGATTATCTGAAAAGTTGAATGATACTGCTATAAAGTGGATCCAAACTGTGTGTGGTTTTGGCCTACCGTCTGGGTAAAGCTTTGAAATGCAAAAATGTTGATTTTCGTGAGGTATTTTTTTTCTTCGAAATTTTGACTTTAAAAACTCGGGAAGAGTCGTGTTTATTTACTATGGTAGAACTTGTTTTTTTATAATTTATTAAGGATGTAATTTTTAGTTTAAGGTTTTTTCAAAGGTTGCGGTTTGTTTTTTCACATATCTTAAGTTTGATTGTCTGAGAAGTTGTTTGATGCTGCTATGAAGTGGATCCAAACTGTGTGTGGTTTTGGCCTACCGTCTGGGTAAAGCTTTGAAATGCAAAAATGATGATTGTTGTGAGGTATTTTTTTCGAAATTTTTACTTTAAAAACTCGAACTTATTAAGGATTTAATTTTTAGTTTAAGGTTTTTTCAGAGGTTGCGGTTTGTTTTTTCACATAACTTAAGTATCTCAGATCTGGTTGCAAAAAACTTTCATTATCTGAAACTGTGTGTGGTTTTGCCCTACCGTCTGGGTAAAGCTTTGAAATGCAAACATGTTGATTGTTGTGAGTATTATATTGTTAAAATTTTGACTTTAAAAACTCGGGCAATGTCGGGTTTATTTACTATGGTAGAACTTGTTTTTTAAGAATTTATTAAGGATGTAATTTTTAGTTTAAGGTTTTTTCAAAGGTTGCGGTTTGTTTTTTAACATATCTTAAGTTTGATTGTCTAAGAAGTTGTTTGATGCTGCTATGAAGTGGATCCAAACTGTGTGTGGTTTTGGCCTACCGTCTGGGTAAAGCTTTGAAATGCAAAAATGATGATTGTTGTGAGATTTTTTTTCTTCGAATTTTTTACTTTAAAAACTCGGGATAAGTCGGGTTTATTTTCTATGACAGAATTTTTTTTTAAGAATTTTTTTAGGATGTAATTTGTAGTTTAAGGTTTTTACAAAGGTTGCGGTTTGTTTTTTCACATATCTTAAGTTTGATTGTCTGAGAAGTTGTTTGATGCTGCTATGAAGTGGATCCTAACTGTGTTTGGTTTTGGCCTACCGTCTGGGTAAAGCTTTGAAATGCAAAAATGATGATTGTTGTGAGGTATTTTTTTCGAAATTTTGACTTTAAAAACTCGAACTTATGAAGGATTTAATTTTTAGTTTAAGGTTTTTTCAGAGGTTGCGGTTTGTTTTTTTACATAACTTAAGTATCTTAGATCTGGTTGCAAAAAACTTTGATTA
>NW_022997475.1:0-1649 GCF_900245975.1 Drosophila guanche | reverse complement strand
TCACATAACTTAAGTATCTAAGATCTAGTTGCAAAAAACTTTGATTAACAGAAAAGTTGATTGATTCTTCTATAAAATGGATCCAAACTCTTTGTGGTTTTGGCCTACCGTCTGGGTAAAGCTTTGAAATGCAAAATAGTTGATTTTTGTGAGGTATATTGTACGAAATTTTGACTTTAAAAACTCGGGTTTATTTTCTATGCCAAAACTTGTTTTTTAAGAACTTATTAAGGAAGTAATTTTAAGTTTAAGGTTTTTTCAGAGGTTGCGGTTTGTTTTTTCACATAACTTAAGTATCTTAATTTTGGTTTTAAAAAACTTTGATTATCTAAAAAGTTGATTGCTACTGCTATAAAATGGATCCAAACTCCGTGTGGTTTTGTCCTACCGTCTCGGAAAAGCTTTAAAATGCAAAAATGTTGATTGATGTGAGATTTTTCTTTTCGATATTTTTACTTTAAAAACTCGGGAAAAGTCGGGTTTATTTTCTATGGCAGAACTTGTTTTTTAGGATATTATTATGGAAGTAAGTTTTAGTTTAGGGTTTTTTCAGAGGTTGCGGTTTGTTTTCTTACATAACTTAAGTATCTTAATTTTCGTTGTAAAAAACTTTGATTATCTGAAAAGTTGTTTGATACTGCTATAAAATGGATCCAAATTGTGTGGTTTTGGCTTACCGTCTGGGTAAAGCTTCGAAATGCAAAAATGTTGATTGATGTGAGATTTTTTTTTAGATATTTTTACTTCAAAAACTCTGGAAAAGTCGGGTTTATTTTCTATAGCAGAATTTGTTTTTTAGGAACTTATTAGGGATGTAATTTTTAGTTTAAGGTTTCTTCAAAGGTTGCGATTTGTTTTTTCACATAACTTAAGTATCTTAGATCGGGTTGCAAAAAACTTTGATTATCTGAAAAGTTGATAGATACTGCTATAAAATGGATCCAAACTCTGTGTGGTTTTGGCCTACCGTCTCGGAAAAGCTTTGAAATGCAAAAATGTGGACTGTTGTGAGATTTTTTTTTCGAAATTTTTTCTTTAAAAACTTAGGAAAAGTCGGGTTTATTTTCTATGCCAGAACTTGTTTTTTAAGAACTTATTAAGGAAGTTATTTTTAGGTTTTTTCAGAGGTTGTGGTTTGTTTTTTCACATGACTGTATCTTAGATATGGTTGTAAAAAACTTTGATTATCTGAAAAGTTGATTGATTCTGTCATAAAATGGATCCGAACTCTGTGTGGTTTTGGCCTACCGTCTGGGTAAAGTTTTGAAATGCAAATTTGTTGATTTTTGTGAGGTATTTTGTACGAAATTTTGACTTAAAAACTCGGGTTTTTTTTCTATGGCAGAACTTGTTTTTTAAGAACTTATTAAGAAAGTAATTTTAAGTTTAAGGTTTTTTCAGAGGTTGCGGTTTGTTTTTTCACATAACTTAAGTATCTTAATTTTGGTTGTAAAAAACTTTGATTATCTGAAAAGTTGATTGCTACTGCTATAAAATGGATCCAAACTCCGTGTGGTTTTGGCCTACCGTCTGGGTTAAGCTTTGAAATGCAAAAATGTTGATTGATGTGAGATTTTTTGTTTTCGAAATTTTTACTTTAAAATCTCGGGTTTATTTTCTATGGCAGAACTTGTTTTTTAAGAACTTAT
>NW_022997474.1:0-1650 GCF_900245975.1 Drosophila guanche | reverse complement strand
GTGAAAAAACAAACCGCAACCTCTGAAAAAACCTTAAACTTAAAATTACTTCCTTAATAAGTTCTTAAAAAACAAGTTCTGCCACAGAAAATAAACCCGACTTTTCCCGAGTTTTTTAAGTAAAAATTTCGAAAATAAAAAATCTCACAACAATCCACATTTTTGCATTTCAAAGCTTTACCCAGACTGTAGGCCAAAAGCACACAGAGTTTGGATCTATTATATAGCATATCAATCAACTTTTCAGATAATCAAAGTTTTTTACAACCAAAATTAAGATACTTAAGTTATTTGAAAAAACAAACCGCAACCTCTGAAAAAACCTTGAACTAAAAATTACGTCCTTAATAAGTTCTTAAAAAACAAGTTCTGCCATAGAAAATAAACCCGACTTTTCCCGAGTTTTTAAAGTAAATATTTCGAAAACAAAAAATCTCACAAAAATCAACATTTTCGCATTTCAAAGCTTTTCCTAGACGGTAGGCCAAAACCACACAGAGTTTGGATCCATTTTATAGCAGTATCAATCAACTTTTCAGATAATCAAAGTTTTTCTACAACCAAAATTAAGATACTTTAGATATGTTAAAAAAGCAAACCGCAACCTCTGAAAACCCCTTAAACTAAAAATCACAAAATTGATAGTTCTTAAAAAACAAGTTCTGCCATAGAAAATAAAGCCGACTTTTTCGGAGTTTTTAAAGTAAAAATTTCGAAAACAAAAAATCTCACAAAAATCAACATTTTTTCATTTCAAAGCTTTACCCAGACGGTAGGCCAAAACCACACAGAGTTTGGATCCATTTTATTGTAGAATCAATCAACTTTTCAGATAATGAAAGTTTTTTGCAATCAGATCTAAGATACTTAAGTTATGTGAAAAAACAAACCGCAACCTCTGAAAAAACCTTAAACTTAAAATTACTTCCTTAATAAGTTCTTAAAAAACAAGTTCTGCCACAGAAAATAAACCCGACTTTTCCCAGGTAAAGTAAAAATTCCGAAAACAAAAAATCTCACAAAAATCAACATTTTTGAATTTCAAAGCTTTACCCAGACGGTAGGCCAAAACCACACAGAGTTTGGATCCATTTTATAGTAGAATCAATCAACTTTTCAGATAATTAAAATTTTTTGCAATCAGATCTAAGATACTTAAGTTATGTGAAAAAACCGCAACCTCTGAAAACCCCTTAAACTAAAAATTACAAAATTGATAGTTCTTAAAAAACAAGTTCTGCCATAAAAAATAAAGACGACTTTTTCCGAGTTTTTAAAGTCAAAATTTCGAAAAAAAAAAATCTCACAACAATCCACATTTTTGAATTTCAAAGGTTTTCCGAGACGGTAGGCCAAAACCACACAGAGTTTGGATCCATTTTATAGCAGTATCAATCAACTATTCAGATAATCAAAGTTTTTTACAACCAAAATTAAGATACTTAAGTTATGTGAAAAAACAAACCGCAACCTCTGAAAAAACCTTAAACTTAAAATTACTTCCTTAATAAGTTCTTAAAAAACAAGTTCTGCCACAGAAAATAAACCCGACTTTTCCCGAGTTTTTTAAGTAAAAATTTCGAAAATAAAAAATCTCACAACAATCCACATTTTTGCATTTCAAAGCTTTACCCAGACTGTAGGCCAAAA
>NW_022997473.1:0-1651 GCF_900245975.1 Drosophila guanche | reverse complement strand
AATAAACCCGAGTTTTCAAAGTCAAAATTTCGTACAAAATACATCACAAAAATCAACATTTTTGCTTTTCAAAGCTTTACTTAGACGGTAGGTCAAAACCACAAAGAGTTTGGATCCAGTTTATGACAGAATCAATCAACTTTTCAGATAATCAAAGTTTTTTGCAACCAGATCTAAGATACTTAAGTTATGTAAAAAATCAAACCGCAACCTCTGAAAAAACCTTAGACTAAAAATTACAACCTAAATAAGTTCCTAAAAAACAAGTTCTGCCATAGAAAATAAACCCGACTTTTCCCGAGTTTTTAAAGTAAAAATATCGAAAAAAAAATCTCACATCAATCCACATTTTTGCATTTCAAAGCTTAACCCAGACGGTAGGCCAAAACCACAAACAGTTTGGATTCATTTTATAGCAGTATCAATCAACTTTTCAGATAATCAAAGTTTTTTACAACCAAAATTAAGATACTTAAGTTATGTGAAAAAAAAACCGCAACCTCTGAAAAAACCTTAAACTTAAAGCTACTTCCTTAATAAGTTCTTAAAAAACAAGTTCTGCCATAGAAAAAACCCGAGTTTTTAAAGTCAAAATTTCGTACAAAATACCTCACAAAAATCAACATTTTTGTATTTCAAAGTTTTACCCAGACGGTAGGCCAAAACCACACAGAGTTTCGATCCATTTTATAGCAGAATCAATCAACTTTTCTGAGAATCAAAGTGTTTTGCAACCAGATCTTCAGATCTCTGAAAAAAACCTTAAACTAAAAATTACAAAATTGCTAGTTCCTAAAAAACAAGTTCTGCCATAGAAAATAAACCCGACTTTTCCCGAGTTCTTAAAGTCAAAATATGGGAAAAAAAAAATCTCACAATAATCAACATTTTTGCATTTTGAAGCTTTACCCAGACGGTAGGCCAAAACCACAAAGAGTTTGGATCCATTTTATAGCAGAATCAATAAACTTTTCTGATAGTCAAAGTTTTTTTGCAACCAGATCTTAGATACTTAAGTTATGTGAAAAAACAAACCGCAACCTCTGAAAAAAACCTTAAACTAAAAATTACAAACATGCTAGTTCTTAAAAAACAAGTTCTGGCATAGAAAATAAAACCGACTTCTCCCGAGTTTTTAAAGTGAAAATTTCGAAGAAAAATTCACAACAATCCACATTTTTGCATTTCAAAGCTTTTCCGAAACGGTAGGCCAATACCACACAGAGTTTGGATCCATTTTATAGCAGTATCAATCAACTTTTCAGATAATCAAAGTTTTTTACAACCAAAATTAATATACTTAAGTTATGGGAAAAAGCAAACCGCAACCTCTGAAAAAACCTTAAACTAAAAATTATATCCTTAATAAGTTCCTAAAAAAACAAGTTCTGCCATAGAAAATAAACCCGACTTTTCCCGAGTTTTTAAAGTCAAAATTTGTAAAAAAAAAAATCTCACAACAATCAACATTTTTTCATTTTAAAGCTTTACCCAGACGGTAGGCCAAAACCACACAGAGTTTGGATCCATTTTATAGCAGTAGCAATCAACTTTTCAGATAATCAAAGTTTTTTACAACCAAAATTAAGATACTTAAGTTATGTGAAAAAACAAAGCGCAACCTCTGAAAAAACCTTAAACTTAAAATTAC
>NW_022997472.1:0-1651 GCF_900245975.1 Drosophila guanche | reverse complement strand
GAATATTAGCCTAACATCTATCTTTCCTGCATGCTCGCGACCGGTTCGGTTAATCGCGCCGCGCGTCATGCGGCAGCGCCCCTCGGTCGGTTGGGCGGGAGGAGGGCTGCGTTCTGCTAGGTTCCGCGCGTAACAGGCTTTGGCTTGGTGTCGCATGGGCCACTTGATGGTGCAGTCATTGCATATCAACGTCCAGAAGTTAGTTTCTATGGCAGAACTTGTTTTTTAAGAACTTATTAAGGAAGTAATTTTAAGTATAAGGTTTTTTCAGACGTTGCGGTTTGTTTTTTCACATAACTTAAGTATCTTAATTTTGGTTGTAAAAAACTTTGATTATCTGAAAAGTTGATTGCTACTGGTATAAAATGGATCCAAACTCTGTGTGGTTTTGGCCTACCGTCTCGGAAATGCTTTGAAATGCAAAAATGTGGATTGTTGTGAGATTATTTTTCGAAATTTTTACTTTAAAAACTCGGGAAAAGTCGGGTTTATTTTCTATGCCAGAACTTGTTTTTTAGGAACTAGCATTTTTGTAATTTTTAGTTTAAAGTTTTTTTCAGATGTTGCGGTTTGTTTTTTCACATAACTTAAGTATCTAAGATCTGGTTGCAAAAAACTTTGATTATCAGAAAAGTTGATTGATTCTGCTATAAAATGGATCCAAACTCTGTGTGATTTTGGCCTACCGTCTGGGTAAAGCTTTGAAATGCAAAAATGTTGATTTTTGTGATGTATTTTGTAAGAAGTTTTGACTTTAAAAACTCGGGTTTATTTTCTATGGCAGAATTTGTTTTTTAAGAACTTATTAAGGAAGTAATTTTTAGATTAAGGTTTTTTCAGAGGTTGCGGTTTGTTTTTTTACATAACTTAAGTATCTTAGATCTGGTTGCAAAACACTTTGATTATCTGAAAAGTTGATTGATATATTAAATGGATCCAAACTCTGTGTGGTTTTGGCCTACCGTCTCGGAAAAGCTTTGAAATGCGAAAATGTAGATTGTTGTGAGATTTTTTTTTTTCGAAATTTTTACTTTAAAAACTCGGGAGAAGTCGGTTTTATTTTCTATGCCAGAACTTGTTTTTTAAGAACTAGCATTTTTATAATTTTTAGTTTAAGGTTTTTTTAGAGGTTGCGGTTTGTTTTTTCACATAACTTAAGTATCTAAGATCTGGTTGCAAAAAACTTTGATTATCTGAAAGGTTGATTGATACTGCTATAAAATGGATCCAAACTGTTTGTGGTTTTGGCCTACCGTCTGGGTAAAGCTTTGAAATGCAAAAATGTTGATTGATGTGAGATTTTTTTTTCGATATTTTTACTTGAAAAACTTGGGAAAAGTCGGATTTAGTTTCTATGGCAGAACTTGTTTTTTAGAAACTTATTAAGGAAGTAATTTTTAGTTTGAGGTTTTTTCAGAGGTTGCGGTTTGTTTTTTCACATAACTTAAGTAGCTTAATTTTGGTTGCAAAAACTTTGATTATCTGAAAAGTTGATTGATACTGCTATAAAATGGATCCAAACTCTGTGTGGTTTTGGCCTACCGTCTGGGTAAAGCTTTGAAATGCAAAAATGTTGATTTTTGTGAGGTATATTTTACGAATTTTTGACTTTAAAAACTCGGGAAAAGTCGGGTTTATTTTCTATGGCAGA
>NW_022997471.1:0-1653 GCF_900245975.1 Drosophila guanche | reverse complement strand
ATAGCAGTATCAATCAACTTTTCATATAATCAAAGTTTTTTACAACCACTATTAAGATAGTTAAGTTATGTGAAAAAACAAACCGCAACATCTAAAAAAAACCTTCAACTAAAAATTACATCATTAATAAGTTCATAAAAAAACAAGTTCTGCCATAGAAAATAAACCCGACTTTCCCGAGTTTTTAAAGTCAAAATTTGGAAAAAATAAAAATCTCACAACAATCAACATTTTTGCATTTCAAAGCTTTACCCAGACGGTAGGCCAAAACTACACAGAGTTTGGGTCCATTTTATAGCAGTATCAATCAACTTTTCAAATAATAAAAGTTTTTTGCAACCAGATCTAATATACTTAAGCTATGTGAAAAAAACAAATCGCTATCTCTGAAAAAACCTTAAACGTAAAATTACATCCTTAATAAGTTCTTAACAAGCTTTTAAAGTAAAAATTTCGAAAAAAAAAATCTCACAACAATCAACATTTTTCTGGACGTTGATATGCAATGACTGCACCATCAAGTGGCCCATGCGACACCAAGCCAAAGCCTGTTACGCGCGGAACCTAGCAGAACGCAGCCCTCCACCCGCCCAACCGACCGAGGGGCGCTGCCGCATGACGCGAGGCGCGATTAACCGAACCGGTCGCGAGCATGCAGGAAAGATAGATGTTAGGCTAATATTCGAGGAAAATTAGAGCTAATCATAACTAGACTAAGCTAAGCTATAGCTAAGCAAGCAAAAATTACCAAAATCAGAAACAAGACAAAACTAAAATGAAACTAACTACGGGAGAGGTAGGCTAGTATAAGAGATTTAAGAAGAGGAAGGGAGTTAGTTGAGGATATAATGTGGTAGAGGGAATTATAATCCGAGCATAAAACCCTAAAGGGTTCGTGTGAGGCATAATTGTATCTACATAGTGGAAGGAACAAAGGAATAAAGTTTATAGTGGGTCTAATGGGAATCGTAAAGTTTATGCGGCTCAGCAAGTCAGGGCTGTCTACATCCCCCTTTATCAAGTTGTGCATAAAAATTACACCAAGCATTTTTCTACGACTAACTAAGGATGGAAGATTTATTAAAAGAAGTCTACTACGGTAGGATGGCAGTCTCACAGTTGCATCCCAGTTGAGGCCCCGTAGGACAAATAATAAAAAGTTTTTCTGTACTGATTCAATACGGTCCTGATGTATGTTGTACTGAGGGCACCATACACATGAGCCGTATTCTAAAATCGGATGAACAAGCGAGATATAGAGAGTCTTCGTTATATAGGGGTCCTCAAATTCCTTTGACCACCTCTTTATAAACCCAAGCACACCCATGGCTTTATTTACCATGGTAGAAATGTGTTCAGAAAACTTTAACTTGGGGTCTAGTTTAACACCTAGATCATCAACCAATGTAATTCTCTCAAGAGAACTACCGCAGAGAGTGTAAGGAGCCAGGAACAGGCTGGAGCGATAAAAAGTCATAACATTGCACTTCGAGGCATTAAGTTGTAACATATTTGCACAGCACCATGACTGAAAGCTATTGAGATCAGATTGCAAACGAGAGTGAAATGAAATGTCCTTATACTGGACACAGAGTTTAACATCATCCGCATACATAAGTACTCGAGAATTTGTTAATACAGAAGGCAGGTCAT
>NW_022997470.1:0-1654 GCF_900245975.1 Drosophila guanche | reverse complement strand
TGTCTGTCCGTCTGTCCGTCTGTCCGTCCGTCTGTCCGTCCGTCTTGTTGAGCACCTGAATCTCAGAGACTATAAAAGCTAGAGCCACCAAATTTTGCATCCAGACTTCTGTATGCTCACACTGTTACAAGTGTATTTAAAAAATGTGCCCCGCCCCATTCCGCCCCCGCAAAAGGTCGAAAACCTCCCACATCTACAATTTTAAAGATAGAAGAAAACTAAAAACGCCATTCTGTAGGGAATGCCCCCCCTCGCGCAGCTTATATTTGTTTTATACCCGGTACTCGAAGAGTAAACAGGGTATATTGTATTTGTGCACAAAGTTAATGTATGTAACACACAGAAGGAATCGTTTCCGACCCCATAAGGTGTATATATTCTTGATCACCATCAATAGCCGAGTCGATTGAGCCCTGTCTGTCTGTCCGTCTGTCCGTCCGTCTGTCCGTCCGTCTTGTTAAGCACCTGAATCTCAGAGACTATAAAGTTAGAGCCACCAAATTTTGCATCCAGACTTCTGTATGCTCACACTGTTACAAGTGTATTTAAAAAATGTGCACCGCCCCATCCGCCCCCGCAAAAGGGCGAAAAACTCCCAAATCTACAATTTTAAAGATAAAAGAAAACTAAAAACGCCATTCTGTAGGGAATAGTTATATCTATCAGATCAATAAATTGGGATCCGATTGGATCATTATTATAGCCAGAAAGAAAAAATTAATTAGCAGTGGCTAAACCCACACTGTCCTGCATCTTTTGTTGTTCTTTTCACATTCTCTCATTCACAATCTGCTTCACTCGGCCTCTGCCTCTGCCGTCCCTCTGCCTCTGCCGACTTTTAACCCCCCCCCCCCCCCCCTCACGCAGCTTATATTTGTTTTATACCCGGTACTCGAAGAGTAAATAGGGTATATTGTATTTGTGCACAAAGTTAATGTATGTAACACACAGAAGGAATCGATTCCGACCCCATAAAGTGAATATATTCTTGATCAGTCGATTGAGCCCTGTCTGTCCGTCCGTCTGTCCTTCCGTCTGTCCGGCCGTCTTGTTGAGAACCTGAATCTCAGAGACTATGAAAGCTAGAGCTACCAAATTTTGCATCCAGACTTCTGTATGCTCACACTGTTACAAGTGTATTTAAAAAATGTGCACCGCCCCATCTGCCCCCGCAAAAGAGCGAAAACCTCACAAATCTACAATTTTAAAGATAGAAGAAAACTAAAAACGCCATTCTGTAGGGAATGGTCATATCTATCAGATCAATAAATTGGGATCCGATTGGATCATTATTATGGCCAGTAAGAATAAATTAATTAGCAGTGGCTAAACCCACACTGTCCTGCAGCTTTTGTTGTTCTTTTCACATTCTCTCATTCACACTCTGCTTCACTCGGCCTCTGCCTCTGCCGACTTTTAACCACCCCCCCCCCCCCCCCCCCCCCCCCCCCCCCCCCCCCCCCCCAACCCCTCACGCAGCTTATATTTGTTTTATACCCGATACTCGAAGAGTAAATAGGGTATATTGTATTTGTGCACAAAGTTAATGTATGTAACACACAGAAGGAATCGTTTCCGACCCCATAAAGTGTATATATTCTTGATCACAATCAATAGCCGAATCGATTGAGCCCTCTCTGTCTGTCAGTCTGTC
>NW_022997469.1:0-1654 GCF_900245975.1 Drosophila guanche | reverse complement strand
TTAAGGTTTTTTCAGAGGTTGCGGTTTGTTTTTTCACATAACTAAAGTATCTTAATTTTGGTTGTAAAAAACTTTGATTATCTGAAAAGTTGATTGATACTGCTATAAAATGGATCCAAACTCTGTGTGGTTTTGGCCTACCGTCTGGGTAAAGCTTTAAAATGCAAAAATGTTGATTGTTGTGAGATTTTTTTTTCCCCAAATTTTGACTTTAAGAACTCGGGAAAAGTCGGGTTTATTTTCTATGACAGAACGTGTTTTTTAGGAACTATCAATTTTGTAATTTTTAGTTTAAGGTTTTTTCAGAGGTTGCGGTTTGTTTTTTCCCATAACTTAAGTATCTAAGATCTGGTTGATTGATTCTGCTATAAAATGGATCCAAACTCTGTGTGGTTTTGGCCTACCGTCTGGGTAAAGCTTTGAAATGCAAAAATGTTGATTTTTGTGAGGTATTTTGTACGAAATTTTGACTTTAAAAACTCGGGTTTTTTTTCTATGGTAGAACTTGTTATTTAAGAACTTATTAAGGAAGTAGTTGTAAGTTTAAGGTTTTTTCAGAGGTTGCGGTTTTTTTTTCACATAACTTAAGTATCTTAATTTTGGTTGTAAAAAACTTTGATTATCTGAAAAGTTGATTGATACTGCTATAAAATGGATCCAAATTGTTTGTGGTTTTGGCCTACCGTCTGGGTAAAGCTTCGAAATGCAAAAATGTTGATTGAATGTTTATTTTCTATAGCAGAACTTGTTTTTTAGGAACTTATTAGGGATGTCATTTTTAGTTTAAGGTTTTTTCAGAGGTTGCGGTTTGTTTTTTCACATAACTTAAGTATCTTAGATGTGGTTGCAAAAAACTTTGATTATCTGAAAAGTTGATTGATTCTGTCATAAAATGGATCCAAACTCTGTGTGGTTTTGGCCTACCGTCTAAGTGAAGCTTTGAAATGCAAAAATGTTGATTTTTGTGATGTATTTTGTAAGAAAGTTTGACTTTGAAAACTCGGGTTTATTTTCTATGGCAGAACTTGTTTTTAAGAACTTATTAAGGAAGTAATTTTAAGTTTAAGGTTTTTTCAGAGGTTGCGGTTTGTTTTTTCACATAACTTAAGTATCTTAGATCTGGTTGCAAAAAACTTTGATTATCTGAAAAGTTGATTGATACTGCTGTAAAAGGGATCCAAACTCTGTGTGGTTTTGGCCTACCGTCTGGGTTAAGCTTTAAAAAGCAAAAATGTTGATTGTTGTGAGATTTTTTTTCCGAAATTTTGACTTTAAAAACTTGGGAAAAGTTGGTTTTATTTTCTATGGCAGAATCTGTTTTTTTAGGAACTTATTAAGGATGTAATTTTTAGTTTAAGATTTTTTCAGAGGTTGCGGTTTGTTTTTTTACATAACTTAAGTATCTTAGATCTGGTTGCAAAAAACTTTGATTATCTGAAAAGTTGATTGAATCTGTCATAAAATAAATCCAAACTCTGTGTGGTTTTGACCTACCATCTAAGTAAAGCTTTGAAAAGCAAAAATGTTGATTTTTGTGATGTATTTTGTACGAAATTTTGACTTTGAAAACTCGGGTTTATTTTCTATGGCAGAACTTCTTTTTTAAGAACTTATTAAGGAAGTTATTTTAAGTTTAAGGTTTTTTCAGAGGTTG
>NW_022997468.1:0-1658 GCF_900245975.1 Drosophila guanche | reverse complement strand
GTTTAAGGTTTTTTCAGAGGTTGCGGTTTGTTTTTTCACATAACTTAAGTATCTAAGATCTGGTTGCAAAAAACTTTGATTATCAGAAAAGTTGATTGATTCTGCTATAAAATGGATCCAAACTCTGTGTGATTTTGGCCTACCGTCTGGGTAAAGCTTTGAAATGCAAAAATGTTTATTTTTGTGAGGTATTTTGTACGAAATTTTGACTTTAAAAACTTGGTAAAAGTCGGTTTTATTTTCTATGGCAGAACTTGTTTTTTAAGAACTTATTAAGAAAGTAATTTTAAGATTAAGGTTTTTTCAGAGGTTGCGGTTTGTTTTTTCACATAACTTAAGTATCTGAATTTTGGTTGTAAAAAACTTTGATTATCTGAAAAGTTGATTGATACTGCTATAAAACGGATCCAAACTCTGTGTGGTTTTGGCCTACCGTCTGGGTAAAGCTTTAAAATGCAAAAATGTTGATTGTTGTGAGATTTTTTTTTCCAAATTTTGACTTTAAGAACTCGGGAAAAGTCGGGTTTATTTTCTATGGCAGAACTTGTTTTTTAGGATCTAACAATTTTGTAATTTTTAGTTTAAGGTTTTGTCAGAGGTTGCGGTTTGTTTTTTCACATAACTTAAGTATCTAAGATCTGGTTGCAAAACACTTTGATTATCAGAAAAGTTGATAGAGTCTGCTATAAAATGGATCAAACTCTGTGTGGTTTTGGCCTACCGTCTGGGTAAAGCTTTGAAATGCAAAAATGTTGATTTTTGTGAGGTATTTTGTACGAAATTTTGACTTTAAAAAATTGTGTTTTTTTCTAAGGCAGAACTTGTTTTTTAAGAATTTATTAAGGAAGTAGTTTTAAGTTTAAGGTTTTTTCAGAGGTTGCGGTTTGTCTTTTCACATAACTTAAGTATCTTAATTTTGGTTGTAAAAAACTTTGATTATCTGAAAAGTTGATTGATACTGCTATAAAATGGATCCAACGTTTTTGTGGTTTTGGCCTACCGTCTGGGTAAAGCTTTGAAATGCAAAAATGTTGATTGATGTGAGATTTTTTTTTTCGATATTTTTACTTTAAAAACTCGGGAAAAGTCGGGAAAAGTCTATGGCAGAACTTGTTTTTTAGGAACTTATTAAGGTTGTAATTTTTAGTTTAAGGTTTTTGCAGAGGTTGCGGTTTGTTTTTTTACATAACTTAAGTATCTTAGATCTGGTTGCAAAAAACTTTGATTATCTGAAAAGTTGATTGATACTGCTATAAAATGGATCTAAACTCTGTGTGATTTTGGCCTACCGTCTCGGAAAAGCTTTGAAATGCAAAAATGTGGATTGTTCTGAGATTTTTTGATTTCGAAATTTTTACTTTAAAAACTCGGGTTTATTTTCTATGGCAGAACTTGTTTTTTAAGAACTTATCAAGGAAGTAATTTGTGGTTTAATGTGTTTTCAGAGGTTTCGGTTTGATTTTTCACATAACTTAAGTATCTTAGATCTGGTTGCAAAAAACTTTGATTATTTGAAAAGTTGATTGATTCTGCTATAAAATGGATCCAAACTATGTGTGGTTTTGGCCTACCGTCTGGGTAAAGCTTTGAAATGCAAAATAGTTGATTTTAGTGAGGTATTTTGTTTGAAATTTTGACTTTAAAAACTTGGGAAAAGT
>NW_022997467.1:918-1659 GCF_900245975.1 Drosophila guanche | reverse complement strand
GGTTGCAAAAAACATTGATTATCTGTAAAGTTTATTGATACTGCTATAAAATGGATCCAAACTCTTTGTGGTTTTGGTCTACCGTCTGGGAAAAGCTTTGAAATGCAAAAATGTTGATTTTTGTGAGGTACTTTTTACGAAACTTTGACTTTAAAAACTCGGGAACAGTCGGGTTTATTTTCTATTGCAGAACTTTTTTTTAAGAGCTTTCAAAGTTTGTAATTTTTAGTTTACGGTTTTTTCAGAGGTTGCGGTCTGTTTTTTCACATAACTTAAGTATCTTAGATCTGGTTGCAAAAAAATTTGATTACCTGAAAAGTTGATTGATACTGCTAAAAAACTGATCCAAACTGTGTGTGGTTTTGGACTACCGTCTGGGTAAAGCTTTGAAATGCAAAAATGTTGGTTGTTGTGACATTTTTATTGTCGAAATATTGACTTTAAAAACTCGGGAACAGTCGGGTTTATTTTCTATGGCAGAACTTTTTTTAGGAACTTATTAAAGATGTCATTTTTAATTTAAGGCTTTTTCAGAGGTTGCGGTCTGTTTTTTTCACATAACCTAAGTATCTTAGATCTGGTTGCAAAAAACTTTGATTATCTAAAAGTTGATTGATACTGCTAAAAAATTGATCCAAACTGTGTGTGGTTTTTTCCTACCGTCTGGGTAAAGCTTCGAAATGCAAAAATGTTGGTTGTTGTGAGATTTTTATTGTCGAAATATTAACTTTAAAAACTCGG
>NW_022997467.1:0-808 GCF_900245975.1 Drosophila guanche | reverse complement strand
TCTTACATCTGGTTGCAAAAAACTTTAATTATCTGAAAAGTTTATTGATACTGGTAAAAAATTGATCCAAACTGTGTGTGGTTTCGGCCTACCGCCTGGGTAAAGCTTTGAAATGCAAAAATGTTGGTTGTTGTGAGATTTTTATTGTCGAAATATTGACTTTAATAACTCGGTAACATTAGGGTTTATTTTCTAGTGCAGAACTTGTTTTTAAGAGCTTTCAAAGTTTGTACTTTTTTTGTTTAATGTTTTTTCAGAGGTTTCCGTTTGTTTTTTCACATAACTTAAGTATCTTACATCTGCTTGCAAAAAACTTTAATTATCTGAAAAGTTTATTGATACTGCTAAAAAATTGATCCAAACTGTGTGTTTTTTTGGCCTACCGCCTGGGTAAAGCTTTGAAATGCAAAAATGTTGGTTGTTGTGAGATTTTTATTGACGAAATATTGACTTTAATAACTCGGGAACATTAGGGTTTATTTTCTATTGCAGAACTTTTTTTTAAGAGCTTTCAAAGTTTGTACTTTTTTGTTTAATGTTTTTTCAGAGGTTTCGGTTTGTTTTTTCACATAACTTAAGTATCTTAGATCTGGTTGCAAAAAACTTTGTTTATCTGTAAAGTTTATTGATACTGCTATAAAATGGATCCAAACTCTTTGTGGTTTTGGTCTACCGTCTGGGAAAAGCTTTGAAATGCAAAAATGTTGATTTTTGTGAGGTACTTTTTACGAAACTTTGACTTTAAAAACTCGGGAACAGTCGGGTTTATTTTCTATGGCAGAACTTATTTTAGGAACTTATTAAAGAT
>NW_022997466.1:0-1660 GCF_900245975.1 Drosophila guanche | reverse complement strand
GAAATGCAAAAATGTTGATTGATGTGAGATTTTTTTTTCGATATTTTTACTTCAAAAACTCGGGAAAAGTCGGGTTTATTTTCTATGGCAGAACTTGTTTTTAGGAACTTTTAAGGATGTAATTTTTAGTTTAAGGTTTTTTCAGAGGTTGCGGTTTGTTTTTTCACATAACTTAAGTATCTTAACTTTGGTTGTTAAAAACTTTGATTATCTGAAAAGTTGATAGATACTACTATAAAATGGATCCAAACTCTGTGTGGTTTTGGTCTACCGTCTGGGTAAAGCTTTGAAATGCAAAAATGTGGATTGTTGTGAGATTTTTTTTTCGAAATTTTTATTTTAAAAACGCGGGAAAAGTCGGTTTTATTTTCTATGGCAGAACTTGTTTTTTAGGAACTTATTAAGGAAGTAATTTTTAGTTTAAGGTTTTTTCAAAGGTTGCGGTTTGTTTTTTCCCACATAACTTAACTATCTTAATTTTGGTTGTAAAAAATTATGATTATCTGAAAAGTTGATTGCTACTGCTATCAAATGGATCCAAACTGCTTGTGGTTTTCGCCTACCGTCTCGGAAAAGCTTTGAAATGCAAAAATGTGGATTGTTGTGAGATTTTTTTTTCGAAATTTTTATTTTAAAAACGCGGGAAAAGTCGGTTTTATTTTCTATGGCAGAACTTGTTTTTTAGGAACTTATTAAGGAAGTAATTTTTAGTTTAAGGTTTTTTCAAAGGTTGCGGTTTGTTTTTTCAGATAACTTAAGTATATTAATTTTTTTTGTAAAAAGCTTTGATTATCTGAAAAGTTGATTTATACTGCTATAAAATGGATACAAACTGTTTGTGGTTTTGGCCTACCGTCTTGAAAAAGCTTTGAAATGCAAAAATGTTGATTGTTGTGAGATTTTTTTTTTTTTCGAAATTTTGACTTTAAAAACTCGGGAAAAATCGGTTTTATTTTCTATGGCAGAACTTGTTTTTTAAGATAGGCCAATTTTGTTATTTTTAGTTTAAGTTTTTTCAGAGGTTGCCGCTTTGTTTTTTCACATAACTTAAGTATCTAAGATCTGGTTGCAAAAAACTTTGATTATCAGAAAAGTTGATTGATTCTGCTATAAAATGGATCCAAACTCTGTGTGGTTTTGGCCTTCCGTTTGGGTAAAGCTTTGAAATGCAAAAATGTTGATTTTTGTGAGGTATTTTCTACGAATTTTTGACTTTAAAAACTCGGGAAAAGTCGGGTTTATTTTCTATGGCATAACTTGTTTTTTAAGAACTTATTAAGGAAGCAATTTTAAGTTTAAGGGTTTTTCAGAGGTTGCCGTTTGTTTTTTCAAATAACTTAAGTATCTTAATTTTGGTTGTAAAAAACTTTGATTATCTGAAAAGTTGATTGATACTGCTATAAAATGGATCCAAACTCTGTGTGGTTTTGGCTTACCGTGTCGGAAAAGCTGTAAAATGCAAAAATGTTGATTGTTGTGAGGTTTTTTTTTTTTAATCAGTTTTTTCATAGGTTGTGGTTTGTTTTTTCACATTACTTAAGTATCTTAATTTTGGTTGTAAAAAACGGTGTTTATCTGAAAAGTTGATTGATACTGCTATAAAATGGATCCAAACTCTGTGTGGTTTTGGCTTACCGTGTCGGAAAAGCTGTAAAATGCA
>NW_022997465.1:0-1661 GCF_900245975.1 Drosophila guanche | reverse complement strand
CCACATTTTTGCATTTCAAAGCTTTTCCGAGACGGTAGGCCAAAAACACACAGAGTTTGGATCCATTTTATATATCAATCAACTTTTCAGATAATCAAAGTTTTTTGTAACCAGATCTAAGATACTTAAGTTATGTAAAAAAAACAAACCGCAACCTCTGAAAAAACCTTAAACTTAAAATTACATCCTTAATAAGTTCTTAAAAAACAAGTTCTGCCATAGAAAATAAACCAGGGTTTTTAAAGTCAAAATTTCGTACAAAATACCTCACAAAAATCAACATTTTTACATTTCAAAGCTTTACCCAGACGGTAGGCCAAAACCACACAGAGTTTGGATCCATTTAATAGAAGAATCAATCAACTTTTCAGATAATCAAAGTTTTTTGCAACCATATATTAGATACTTAAGTAATGTGAAAAAAATCCACATTTTTGCACTTCAAAGCTTTTCCGAGACGGTAGGCCAAAAACACACAGAGTTTGGATCCATTTTATATATCAATCAACTTTTCAGATAATCAAAGTTTTTTGTAACCAGATCTAAAATACTTAAGTTATGTAAAAAAACACACCGCAACCTCTGAAAAAAGCTTAATCTTAAAATTACTTCCTTAATAAGTTCTTAAAAACAAGTTCCGCCATAGAAAATAAACCCGAGTTTTAAAAGTCAAAATTTCGTACAAAATACATCACAAAAATCATCATTTTTGCATTTCAAAGCTTTACCCAGACGGTAGGCCAAAATCACACAGAGTTTGGATCCATTTTATAACAGAATCAATCAACTTTTCTGATAATCAATGTTTTTTGCAACCAGATCTAAGATACTTAAGTTATGTGAAAAAAACAAACCGCAACCTCTGAAAAAACCTTGAACTAAAAATAACAAAAATGCTAGTTCATAAAAAACAAGTTCTGCCATAGAAAATAAACACGACTTTTCCCGAGTTTTTAAAGTAAAAATTTCGAAAAAAAAATCTCACAACAATCCACATTTTTGCATTTCAAAACTTTTCCGAGACGGTAGGCCAAAACCACACAGAGTTTGGATCCATTTTATATATCAATCAACTTTTCAGATAATCAAAGTGTTTTGCAACCAGATCTAAGATACTAAAGTTATGTAAAAAAACAAACCGCAACCTCTGAAAAAACCTTAAACTTAAAATTACATCCTTAATAAATTCCTAAAAAACAAGTTCTGCCATAGAAAATAAACCAGAGCTTTTAAAGTCAAAATTTCGTACAAAATACCTCACAAAAATCACATTTTTACATTTCAAAGCTTTACCCAGACGGTAGGCCAAAACCACACAGAGTTTGGATCCATTTTATAGCAGAATCAATCAACTTTTCAGATAATCAAAGTTTTTTGCAACCAGATCTTAGATACTTAAGTTATGTGAAAAAAAAAACCGCAACCTCTGAAAAAACATTAAACAAAAAATTACAAAATTGTTAGTTCTTAAAAAACAAGTTCTGGCATAGAAAATAAACCCGACTTTTCCCGAGTTTTTAAAGTCAAAATTTCGAAAACAAAAAATCTCACAACAATCAAAATTTTTGCATTTCAAAACTTTACCCACACAGAGTTTGGATCCATTTTATAGCAGTATCAATCAACTTTTCAGATAATCAAAGTTTTTTACAACGAAAATT
>NW_022997464.1:0-1662 GCF_900245975.1 Drosophila guanche | reverse complement strand
TTTACTTTAAAAACTCGGGAAAAGTCGGGTTTATTTTCTATGGCAGAACTTGTTTTTTAAGAACTTATTAAGGAAGCAATTTTTAGTTTAAGGTTTTTTCAGAGGTTGCGGTTTGTTTTCTCAAATAACTTAAGTATCTTAGATCTGATTGCAAAAAACTTTGATTATCTGAAAAGTTGATTGATTCTGCTATAAAATGGATCCAAACTCTGTGTGGTTTTGGCCTACCGTCTGGGTAAAGCTGAGTGAGTAAAATTGTAAAAGTTAAAAGTGAGGTATTTTTTACGAATTTTTGACTTTAAAAACTCGGGAAAAGTCGGTTTTGTTTTCTATGGCAGAACTTGTTTTTTAAGAACTATCAATTTTGTAATTTTTAATTTAACGGGTTTTCAGAGGTTGCGGTTTTTTCACATAACTTAAGTATCTTAGATCTGATTGCAAAAAACTTTGAGTATCTGAAAAGTTGATTGATTCTGCTATAAAATGGATCCAAACTCTGTGTGGTTTTGGCCTACCGTCTGGGTAAAGCTTTGAAATGCAAAAATGTTGATTGTTGTGAGATTTTTTGTTTTCGAAATTTTTACTTTAAAATTTCGGGAAAAGTCGGGTTTATTTTCTATGGCAGAACTTGTTTTTTAAGAACTTATTAAGGAAGTAACTTTTATTTTAAGGTTTTTTCAGAGGTTGTGGTTTGTTTTCTCATATAACTTAAGTATCTTAATTTTGGTTGTAAAAAACTTTGATTATCTGAATAGTTGATTGATACTGCTATAAAATGGATCCAAACTCTATGTGGTTTTGGCTTACCGTGTCAGAAAAGCTTTGAAATGCAAAAATGTGGATTGTTGTGAGATTTTTTTTTTTCGAATTTTTGACTTTAAAAACTCGGGAAAAGTCGGGTTTATTTTCTATGGCAGAACTTGTTTTTTAATAACTTATTAAGGAAGTAATTTTTAGTTTAAGGGTTTTTCAGACTTTGCGGTTTGTCTTTTCACATAACTTAAGTATCTTAGATCTGGTTGCAAAAAACTTTGATTATCTGAAAAGTTAATTGATTCTGCTATAAAATGGATCCAAACTCTGTGTGGTTTTGGCCTACCGTCTGGGTAAAGCTTTGAATTGCAAATATGTTGATTTTTGTGAGGTATAATTTACGAATTTTTGACTTTAAAAACTCGGGAAAAGTCGGGTTTGTTTTCTATGGCAGAACTTGTTTTTTAAGAACTATCAATTTTGTAATTTTTAATTTAACGGGTTTTCAGAGGTTGCGGTTTTTTCACATAACTTAAGTATCTTAGATCTGATTGCAAAAAACTTTGATTATCTGAAAAGTTGATTGATTCTGCTATAAAATGGATCCAAACTCTGTGTGGTTTTGGCCTACCGTCTGGGTAAAGCTTTGAATTGCAAACATGTTGATTTTTGTGAGGTATTTTTTACGAATTTTCGACTTTAAAAACTCAGGAAAAGTCGGGTTTGTTTTCTATGGCAGAACTTGTTTTTAAAGAACTATCAATTTTGTAATTTTTAGTTTAAGGGGTTTTCAGAGGTTGCGGTTTTTTCACATAACTTAAGTAACTTAGATCTGATTGCAAAAAACTTTGATTATCTGAAAAGTTGATTGATTCTGCTATAAAATGGATCCAAACTCTGTGTGGTTTT
>NW_022997463.1:0-1663 GCF_900245975.1 Drosophila guanche | reverse complement strand
GTCGGGTTTATTTTCTATGCCAGGGCTTGTTTTTTAAGAACTTATTAAGGAAGTAATTTTAAGTTTAAGGTTTTTTCAGAGGTTGCGGTTTGTTTTTTCACATAACTTAAATATCTTAATTTTCGTTGTAAAAAATCTTGATTATCAGAAAACTTGATTGATACTGCTATAAAATGGATCCAAACTCTGTGTGGTTTTGGCCTACCGTCTGGGTAAAGCTTTGAAATGCAAAAATGTTGACTTTTGTTAGGTATATTTTACGAATTTTTGACTTTAAAAACTCGGGAAAAGTCGGTTTTATTTTCTATGGCAGAACTTGTTTTTTAAGAACTTATTAAGGAAGTAATTTTAGGTTTAAGGTTTTTTCAGAGATTGGCGTTTGTTTTTTCACATAACTTAAGTATCTAAGATCTGGTTGCAAAAAACTTTGATTATCAGAAAAGTTGATTGATACTGCTATAAAATGGATCCAAAATCTGTGTGGTTTTTTCACATAACTTAAGTATCTAAGATCTGGTTNAAGATCTGGTTGCAAAAAACTTTGATTATCAGAAAAGTTTATTGATACTGCTATAAAATGGATCCAAAATCTGTGTGGTTTTTTCACATAACTTAAGTATCTAAGATCTGGTTGCAAAAAACTTTGATTATCAGAAAAGTTGATTGATTCTGCTGTAAAATGGATCCAAACTCTGTGTGGTTTTGGCCTACCGTCTGGGCAAAGCTTTAAAATGCAAAAATGTGGATTGTTGTGAGATTTTTTTTCGAAATTTTTACTTTAAAAACTCGGGAGAAGTCGGTTTTATTTTCTATGCAAGAACTTGATTTTTAAGAACTAGTATTTTTGTAACTTTTAGTTTAAGGTTTTTTCAGAGGTTGCGGTTTGTTTTTTCACATAACTTAAGTATCTCAGATCTGGTTGCAAAAAACTTTGATTATCTGAAAAGTTGATTGATACTGCTATAAAATGGATCCAAACTGTGTGTGGTTTTGGCCTACCGTCTGGGTAAAGCTTTGAAATGCAAAAATGTTGATGGATGTGAGATTTTTTTTTTTCGATNTTTTATTTTCTATGCCAGAACTTGATTTTTAAGAACTATCATTTTTGTAATTTTTAGTTTAAGGTTTTTTCAGAGGTTGCGGTTTGTTTTTTCACATAACTTAAGTATCTTAATTTTGGTTGTAAAAAACTTTGATTATCTGAAAAGTTGATTGATACTGCTATAAAATGGATCCAAACTGTGTGTGGTTTTGGCCTACCGTCTGGGTAAAGCTTTGAAATGCAAAAATGTTGATGGATGTGAGATTTTTTTTTTTTCGATAATTTTACTTTAAAAACTCGGGAAAAGTCGAGTTTATTTTCAATGGCAGAACTTGTTTTTTAGGAACTTATTAAGGATGTAATTTTTAGATTAAGGTTTTTTCAGAGGTTGCGGTTTGTTTTTTTTTCACATAACTTAAGTACCTTAATTTTGGTTGTAAAAAACTTTGATTATCTGAAAAGTTGATTGCTACTGGTATAAAATGGATCCAAACTCTGTGTGGTTTTAGCCTACCGTCTCGGAAAAGCTTTGAAATGCAAAAATGTTGATTGATGTGAGATTCATTTTTTGTTAGATTTTTACTTTAAAAACTAAAAATAACTTAAGTATCTTACTTTTGG
>NW_022997462.1:0-1664 GCF_900245975.1 Drosophila guanche | reverse complement strand
ATTTTTTTTTTCGCAATTTTTACTTTAAATACTCGGGAAAAGTCGGGTTTATTTTCGATGGCAGAACTTGTTTTTTAAGAACTTATTAAGGATGTTATTTTTAGTTTAAGGTTTTTTCAGAGGTTGCGGTTTGTTTTTTCACATAACTTAAGTATCTTAGATCCGGTTGTAAAGAACTTTGATTAACTTAAAAGTTATTTAATACTGCTATAAAATGGACCCAAACTGTGTGTAGTTTTGGCCTACCGTCTGGGTAAAGCTTTGAAATGCAAAAATGTTGATTGTTGTGAGATTTTTTTTTTATCGAAATTTTTACTTTAAAAACTTGTTAAGAACTTGTTAAGGATGTAATTTTAAGTTTATGGTTTTTTCAGAGGTAGCGATTTGTTTTTTCACATAACTTAAGTATCTTAATTTTGGTTGTAAAAAACTTTGATTATCTGAAAAGTTGATTGATACTGCTATAAAATGGATCCAAACTCTGTGTGGGTTTGGCCTACCGTCTGGGTAAAGCTTTGAAATGCAAAAATGTTGATTGTTGTGAGATTTTTTTTTCGAAATTTTTACTTTAAAAACTCTGGAAAAGTCGGGTTTATTTTCTATGACAGAACTTGTTTTCTAAGAAATTATTAGGGATGTAATTTTAAGTTTAAGGTTTTTTCAGAGGTTGCGGTTTGTTTTTTCACATAACTTAAATATCTTACATCTGGTTGCAAAAAACTTTGATTATCTGAAAAGTTGATTGATACTGCTATAAAATGGATCCAAACTCTGTGTGGTTTTGGCTACCGTCTGGGTAAAGCTTTGGAATGCAAAAATGTTGATTTTTGTGAGGTATTTTGTACGAAATTTTGAATTTAAAAATTCGGGAAGAGTCGTTTTTATTTTCTATGGCAGAACTTTTCTTTGAAGAATTTTCAAAGTTTGTACTTTTTTGTTTAAGGTTTTTCAGAGATAGCGATTTATTTTTTCACATAGCATAAGTATATTAGATCTAGTTGCAAAAAACTTTGATTATCTGAAAAGTTAATAGATGCTGCTATAAAATGGATCCAAACTCTGTGTGGTTTTGGCCTACCGTCTGGGTAAAGCTTTGATATGCTAAATTGTTGATTGTTGTGAGATTTTTTGTTTTCGAAATTTTTACTTTAAAAACTCGGGAAAATTCGGGTTTATTTTCTATGGCAGAACTTGTTTTATAAGAATTTATTAAGGATGCTATTTTTAGTTTAAGGTTTTTTCAGAGGTTGCGGTTTGTTTTTTCACATAACTTAAGTATCTTAATTTTGGTTGTAAAAAACTTTGATTATCTGAAAAGTTGATTGATACTGCTATAAAATGGATCCAAAGTCTGTGTGGGTTTGGCCTACCGTCTCGGTAAAGCTTTGATATGCTAAATTGTTGATTGTGAAGACAGTTTTTTTTTCGAAATTTTTACTTAAAAACTCGGGAAAAGTCGGGTTTTTTTTTTATGGCAGAACTTGTTTTTTAAGAATTTATTAAGGATGTTATTTTTAGTTAAAGGTTTTTTCAGAGGTTGCGTTTTGTTTTTACACATAACTTAAGTATCTTAGATCTGGTTGCAAAAAACTTTGATTATCTGAAAAGTTGATTGATACTGCTATAAAATGGATCCAAACTCTGTGTGGTTTTGGCCTACCGTC
>NW_022997461.1:0-1664 GCF_900245975.1 Drosophila guanche | reverse complement strand
AAAAAAAAAATCTCACATCAATCAACATTTTTGCATTTCAAAGCTTTACCCAGACGGTAGGCCAAAACCACAAACAGTTTGGATCCATTTTATAGCATTATCCATCAACTTTTCAGATAATCAAAGTTTTTTACAACCAAAATTAAGATACTTAAGTTATGTGAAAAAACAAACCGCAACCTCTGAAAAAACCTTAAACTTAAAATAACTTCCTTAATAAGTTCTTAAAAAACAAGTTCTGCCATAGAAAATAAAACCGACTTTTCCCAAGATTTTAAAGTCAAAATTTCGTACAAAATACCTTACAAAAATCAACATTTTTGCATTTTGAAGCTTTACCCAGACGGTAGGCCAAAACCACAAAGAGTTTGAATCCATTTTATAGCAGAATCAATCAACTTTTCTGATAATCAAAGTTTTTTGCAACCAGATCTTAGATACTTAAGTTATGTGAAAAAACAAACCGCAACCTCTGAAAAAAACCTTAAACTAAAAAATTACAAAATTGCTAGTTCCTAAAAAAACAAGTTCTGCCATAGAAAATAAACCCGACTTTTCCCGAGTTTTTAAAGTAAAAATTTCGAAAAAAAAAAATCTCACAACAATCAACATTTTTGCATTTTAAAGCTTAACCCAGACGGTAGGCCAAAACCACAAACAGTTTGGATCCATTTTATAGCAGTATCAATCAACTTTTCAGATAATCAAAGTTTTTACAACCAAAATTAAGATACTTAAGATATGTGAAAAAAGCAAACCGCAACCTCTGAAAAAACCGTAAACTTAAAATAACCTCCTTAATAAGTTCTTTAAAAACAAATTCTGCCATAGAAAATAAACCCGAGTTTTCAAAGTCAAAATTTCGTACAAAATACATCACAAAAATCAAAATTTTTGCTTTTCAAAGCTTTACTTAGATGGTAGGTCAAAACCAAATAGAGTTTGGATTCAGTTTATGACAGAATCAATCAACTTTTCAGATAATCAAAGTTTTTTGCAACCAGATCTAAGATACTTAAGTTATGTAAAAAAACAAACCGCAACCTCTGAAAAAACCTTAAACTAAAAATGACAAAATTGCTAGTTCCTAAAAAAACAAGTTCTGCCGTAGAAAATAAACTCGATTTTTCCGGAGTTCTTAAAGTCAACATTTGGGAAAAAAAAAATCTCACAACAATCAAAATTTTTGCATTTTAAAGCTTTACCCAGACGGTAGGTCAAAACCACAAACAGTTTGGATCATTTTTATAGCAGTATCAATCAACTTTTCAGACAATCAAAGTTTTTTACAACCAAAATTAAGATACTTAAGTTATGTGAAAAAACAAAGCGCAACCTCTGAAAAAACCTTAAACTTAAAATTACTTCCTTAATAAGTTCTTAAAAAACAAGTTCTGCCATAGAAAATAAAACCGACTTTTCCAAAGTTTTTAAAGACAAAATTTCGTTCAAAATACCTCACAAAAATCAACATTTTTGCATTTTAAAGCTTTACCCAGACGGTAGGCCAAAACCACAAACAGTTTGGATCCATTTTATGGCAGTATCAATCAACTTTTCAGATAATCAAAGTTTTTTAAAACCAAAATTAAGATACTTAAGTTATGTGAAAAAACAAACCGCAACCTCTGAAAAAACCTTAAACTTAAAATTACTTCCTTAAT
>NW_022997460.1:0-1664 GCF_900245975.1 Drosophila guanche | reverse complement strand
GTAAAGCTTTAAAATGCAAAAATGTTGATTGTTGTGAGATTTTTTTTTTCGATAATTTTACTTTAAAAACTCGGGAAAAGTCGGGTTTATTTTCTATGGCAGAACTTGTTTTTAAGGAACTTATTAAGGAGGTAAGTTTTAGTTTAAGGTTTTTTCAGAGGTTGCGGTTTGTTTTTTCACATAACTTAAGTATCTTAGATCTGGTTGTAAAAAGCTTTGATTATCTGAAAAGTTGATTGATACTGCTTTAAAATGGATCCAAACTCTGTGTGGTTTTGGCCTACCGTCTCGGAAAAGCTTTGAAATGCAAAAATGTTGATTGTTGTGAGATTTTATGTTTTCGAAATTTTGACTTTAAAAACTCGGGAAAAGTCGGGTTTATTTTCTATGGCAGAAATTGTTTTTTAAGAACTAACAATTTTGTAATTTTTAAGTATCTAGGATCTGGTTGCAAAAAACTTTGATTATCTGAAAAGTTGATTGATTCTGCTATAAAATGGATCCAAACTCTGTGTGGTTTTAGCCTACCGTCTGGGTAAAGCTTTGAATTGCAAAAATGTTGATTGTTGTGAGATTTTTTTTTTCGAAATTTTGACTTTAAAAACTTGGGAAAAGTCGGTTTTATTTTCTATGGCAGAACTTGTTTTTTTAGGAACTTATTAAGGATGTAATTTTTAGTTTAAGGTTTTTTTCAGAGGTTGCGGTTTGTTTTTTCACATAACTTAAGTATCTTAGATCTGGTTGCNTGGTTTTAGCCTACCGTCTGGGTAAAGCTTTGAATTGCAAAAATGTTGATTGTTGTGAGATTTTTTTTTTCGAAATTTTGACTTTAAAAACTTGGGAAAAGTCGGTTTTATTTTCTATGGCAGAACTTGTTTTTTTAGGAACTTATTAAGGATGTAATTTTTAGTTTAAGGTTTTTTTCAGAGGTTGCGGTTTGTTTTTACACATAACTTAAGTATCTTAAATCTGGTTGCAAAAAACTTTGATTATTTGAAAAGTTGATTGATACTGCTATAAAATGGATCCAAACTCTGTGTGGTTTTGGCCTACCGTCTGGGTAAAGCTTTAAAATGCAAAAATGTTGATTGTTGTGAGATTTTTTTTTTTTTTGAAATTTTGACTTTAAAAACTTGGGAAAAGTCGGTTTTATTTTCTATGGCAGAACTTGTTTTTTTAAGGAACTTATTAAGGATGTAATTTTTAGTTTAAGGTTTTTTCAGAGGTTGCGGTTTGTTTTTTTCACATAACTTAAGTATCTTAGATCTGGTTGTAAAAAACTTTGATTGTCTGAAAAATTGATTGATACTGCTTTAAAATGGATTCAAACTCTGTGTGGTTTTGGCCTACCGTCTGGGTAAAGCTTTGAAATGCAAAAATGTTGATTTTTGTGAGGTATTTTTTACGAACTTTTGACTTTAAAAACTCGGGAAAAGTCGGGTTTATTTTCTATGGCAGAACTTCTTTTTTAGGAACTTATTAAGGAGGTAAGTTTTATTTTAAGGGTTTTTCAGAGGTTGCGGTTTCTTTTTTTACATAACTTAAGTATCTTAGATCTGGTTGCAAAAAACTTTGATTATCTGAAAAGTTGATTGATACTGCTATAAAATGGATCCAAACTGTGTGGTTTTGGCCTACAGTCTGGGTAAAGCTTTGAAATGCAA
>NW_022997459.1:0-1665 GCF_900245975.1 Drosophila guanche | reverse complement strand
TTTACAACCAAAATTCAGATTCTTAAGTTATGTGAAAAAACAAACCGCAACCTCTGAAAAAACCTTAAACTAAAAATTACAAAATTGCTAGTTCTTAAAAAAACAAGTTCTGCCATAGAAAACAAAAACCAACTTTTCCCGAGTTTTTAAAGTCAAAATTTCAAAAAAAAAAATCTCAACCAAAATTCAGATTCTTAAGTTATGTGAAAAAACAAACCGCAACCTCTGAAAAAACCTTAAACTAAAAATTACATCCTTAATAAGTTCCTAAAAAACAAGTTCTGCCATAGAAAATAAACCCGACTTTTCCCGAGTTTTTAAAGTAAAAATATCGAAAAAAAAAAAACACATCAATCAGCATTTTTGCATTTCAAAGCTTTACCCAGACGGTAGGCCAAAACCACACAGTTTGGATCCATTATATAGCAGTATCAATCAACTTTTCAGATAATCAAAGTTTTTTACAACAAAAATTAAAATACTTAAGTTATGTGAAAAAACAAACCGCAACCTCTGAAAAAACCTTAAACTAAAAATTACATCCTTAATAAGTTCCTAAAAAACAAGTTCTGCCATAGAAAATAAAACCGACTTTTCCCAAATTTTAAAGTAAAAATTTCGAAAAAAAAATCTCACCTCAATCAACATTTTTGCATTTCAAAGCTTTTCCGAGACGGTGGGCCAAACCCACACAGAGTTTGGATCCATTATATAGCAGTATCAATCAACTTTTCAGATAATCAAAATTTTTTACAACCAAAATTCAAATTCTTAAGTTATGTGAAAAAACAAACCGCAACCTCTGAAAAAACCTTAAACTAAAAATTACATCCTTAATAAGTTCCTAAAAAACAAGTTCTGCCATAGAAAATAAACCCGACTTTTCCCGAGTTTTTAAAGTAAAAATATCGAAAGAAAAATCTCACATCAATCAACATTTTCGCATTTTAAGGCTTTACCCAGACGGTAGGCCAATACCACACAGTTTGGATCCATTTTATAGCAGTATCAATCAACTTTTCAGATAATCAAATTTTTTTACAACAAAAATTAAAATACTTAAGTTATGTGAAAAAACAAACCGCAACCTCTGAAAAAACCTTAAACTAAAAATTACATCCTTAATAAGTTCCTAAAAAACAAGTTCTGCCATAGAAAATAAAACCGACTTTTCCCAAATTTTAAAGTAAAAATTTCGAAAAAAAAAACCTCACCTCAATCAACATTTTTGCATTTCAAAGCTTTTCCGAGACGGTGGGCCAAAACCACACAGAGTTTGGATCCATTATATAGCAGTATCAATCAACTTTTCAGATAATCAAAATTTTTTACAACCAAAATTCAGATTCTGAACTTATGTGAAAAAACAAACCGCAACCTCTGAAAAAACCTTAAACTAAAAATTACATCCTTAATAAGTTCCTAAAAGACAAGTTCTGCCATAGAAAATAAACCCGACTTTTCCAGAGTTTTTAAAGTAAAAATATCGAAAAAAAAAAAATCTCACATCAATCAACATTTTTGCATTTCAAAGGCTTATCCAGACGGTAGGCCAAAACCACTCAGTTTGGATCCATTTTATAGCAGTATCAATCAACTTTTCAGATAATCAAAGTTTTTTACAAACAAAATTAAGATACTTAAGTTATGTGAAAAAACGAACCG
>NW_022997458.1:0-1665 GCF_900245975.1 Drosophila guanche | reverse complement strand
TTAAACTTAAAACTACATCCTTAATAAGTTCTTAAAAAACAAGTTCTGCCATAGAAACAAAACCCGAGTTTTTAAAGTCAAAATTTCGTACAAAATACCTCACAAAAATCAACATTTTTGCATTTCAAAGCTTTACCCAGACGGTAGGCCAAAACCACACAGAGTTTGGATCCATTTTATAGCAGAATCAATCAACTTTCCTGATAATCAAAGTGTTTTGCAACCAGATCTTAGATACTTAAGTTATGTGAAATCCATTTTATAGCAGTATCAATCAACTTTTCAGATAATCAAAGGTTTTTACAACCAAAATTAAGATACTTAAGTTATGTGAAAAAACAAACCGCAACCTCTGAAAAAACCTTAAACTTAAAATTACTTCCTTAATAAGTTCTTAAAAAACATGTTCTGCCATAGAAAATAAAACCGAATTTTCCCAAGTTTCTAAAGTCAAAATTTCGTACAAAATACCTCACAAAAATCAAAATTTTTGCATTTCAAAGCTTTACCCAGACGGTAGGCCAAAATCACACAGAGTTTGGATCCATTTTATTGCAGTATCAATCAACTTTTCAGATAATCAAAGTTTTTTACAACCAAAATTAAGATACTTAAGTTATGTGAAAAAACAAAGCGCAACCTCTGAAAAAACCGTAAACTTAAAATTACATACTTACCTAGTTCTTAAAAAACAAGTTCTGCCATAGAAAAAAAACCCGAGTTTTTAAGTCAAAATTTCGTACAAAATACCTCACAAAAATCAACATTTTTGCATTTCAAAGCTTTACCCAGACGGTAGGCCAAAACCACACAGAGTTTGGATCCATTTTGTAGCAGAATCAATCAACTTTTCTGATAATCAAAGTGTTTTGCAACCAGATCTTAGATACTTAAGTTATGTGAAAAAACAAACCGCAACCTCTGAAAAAACCTTAAACTAAAAATTACAAAATTGCTAGTTCCTAAAAAACAAGTTCTGCCATATAAAATAAACCCGACTTTTCCCGAGTTCTTAAAGTCAAAATTTGGGGAAAAAAAATCTCACAACAATCAACATTTTTGCATTTCAAAGCTTTACCCAGACGGTAGGCCAAAACCACACATAGTTTGGATCCATTTTATAGCAGAATCAATCAACTTTTCAGATAATCAAAGTTTTTTGCAACCAGATCTAAGATACTTAAGTTATGTGAAAAAAACAAACCGAAACCTCTGAAAAAACATTAAACCACAAATTACTTCTTTAATAAGTTCTTAAAAAACAAGTTCTGCCATAGAAAATAAACCCGAGTTTTTAAAGTAAAAATTTCGAAAACAAACAATCTCACAACAATCAACATTTTTGCATTTCAAAGCTTTTCCGAGATGGTATGCCAAAACCACAAACAGTTTGTATCCATTTTATAGCAGTATCAATCAACTTTTCAGATAATCAAAGTTTTTTGCAACCAGATCTTAGATACTTAAGTTATGTGAAAAAACAAAGCGCAACCTCTGAAAAAACCCTAAACTTAAAATAACTTACTTACCTAGTTCTTAAAAAACAAGTTCTGCCATAGAAAATAAGCCCGAGTTTTTAAAGTCAAAACTTCGTACAATATACCTCACAAAAATCAACATTTTTGCATTTAAAAGCTTTACCCAGGCGGTACGCCAAAAGCACAC
>NW_022997457.1:0-1666 GCF_900245975.1 Drosophila guanche | reverse complement strand
GGCAGAACTTGTTTTTTAGGAACTTATTAAGGATGTCATTTTTAGTTTAAGGTTTTTTCAGAGGTTGCTGTTTGTTTTTTCACATTACTTAAGTATCTTAATTTTGGTTGTAAAAAACTTTGATTATCTGAAAAGTTGATTGATACTGCTATAAAATGGATCCAAACTGTTTGTGGAGTTGGCCTACCGCCTGGGTAAGGATTTGAAATGCAAAAATGTTGATTGATGTGAGATTTTTTTTTCGATATTCTTACTTTAAAAACTCGGGAAAATTCGGTTTTATTTTCTATGGCAGAACTTGTTTTTTAGGAACTTATTAAGGATGTCTTTTTTAGTTTAAGGTTTTTTCAGAGGTTGCGTTTTGTTTTTTCACATAACTTAAATATCTTAAGTTTGGTTGTAAAAAACTTTAATTATCTGAAAAGCTGATTGATACTGCCATAAAATAGATCCAAACTCTGTGTGGTTTTGGCCTACCGTCTCGGAAAAGCCTTGAAATGTAAAAATATGGATTGTTGTGAGATTTTTTTTTTCAAAATTTTGACTTTAAAAACTCGGGAAAAGTTGGTTTTATTTTCTATGGCAGAACTTGTTTTTTAAGAACTAGCAATTTTGTAATTTTTAGTTTAAGGTTTTTTCAGAGGTTGTGGTTTGTTTTTTCACATAACTTAAGTATCTTAATTTTGGTTGTAAAAAACCTTGATTATCTAAAAAGTTGATTGNATGGATTGTTGTGAGATTTTTTTTTTTCAAAATTTTGACTTTAAAAACTCGGGAAAAGTTGGTTTTATTTTCTATGGCAGAACTTGTTTTTTAAGAACTAGCAATTTTGTAATTTTTAGTTTAAGGTTTTTTCAGAGGTTGTGGTTTGTTTTTTCACATAACTTAAGTATCTTAATTTTGGTTGTAAAAAACCTTGGTTATCTAAAAAGTTGATTGAAACTGCTATTAAATGGATCCAAACTGTTTGTGGGTTTGGCCTACCGTCTCGGTAGGCTTTGAAATGCAAAAATGTTGATTGTTGTGAGATTTTTTTTTCTTCGAAATTTTGACTTTAAAAACTCGGGAAAAGTCGGTTTTATTTTCCATGGCAGAACTTGTTTTTTAAGAACTAGTAATTTTGTTATTTTTAGTTAAAGGTTTTTTCAGATGTGGCGGTTGGTTTTTCACATAACTTAAGTATCTTAATTTTGGTTGTAAAAAACTTTGATTATCTGAAAAGTTGATTGATTCTGCTATAAAATGGATCCAAACTCTGTGTGGGTTTGGCCTACCGTCTGGGTAAAGCTTTAAAATGAAAAAATTTTCACATTTGTGAGGTATTTTGTACGAAATTTTGACTTTAAAAACTCGGGTTTATTTTCTATGGCAGAACTTGTTTTTTAAGAACTTATTAAGAAAGTAATTTTAAGTTTAAGGTTTTTTCAGAGGTTGCGGTTTGTTTTTTCACATAACTTAAATATCTTAATTTTGGTTGTAAAAAACTTAAATTATCTGAAAAGTTGATTGATACTGCTATAAAATGGATCCAAACTATGTGTGGTTTTGGCCTACCGTCTCGGTTAAGCTTTGAAATGCAAAAATGCTTATTGTTGTGAGATTTTTTGTTTTCGAAATTTTTACTTTAAAAATTCGGGAAAAGTCGGGTTTATTTTCTATGGAAGAA
>NW_022997456.1:0-1666 GCF_900245975.1 Drosophila guanche | reverse complement strand
AAACTCTGTGTGGTTTTGGCCGACCGCCTGGGTAAAGCTTTGTAATGCAAAATTGTTGATTGTTGTGAGATTTTTTTTCGAAATTTTGACTTTAAAAACTCGGGAACAGTCGGGTTTATTTTCTATGGTAGACCTTTTTTTTAAGAACTTATGAAGGATTTTATTTTTAGTTTTAGGTTTTTTGTAGAGGTTGCGGTTTTTTTTCACATAGCTTCAGTATCTTAGATCTGGTTTAAAAAAACTTTGATTATCTAAAAAGTTGATTGATACTGCTATAAAATTGATCAAAACTCTGTGTGGTTTTGGCCGACCGTCTGGGTAAAGCTTTGAAATGCAAAAATGTTGATTTTTGTGAGATTTTTTTTTCCAAATTTTGACTTTAAAAACTCGTGAAAATTCGGGTTTATTTTCTACGGCAGAACTTGTTTTTTAAGAACTTATTAAGGATGTAATTTTTAGTTTAATGTTTTTTCAGAGGTTGCGTTTTGTTTTTTCACATAACTTAAGTATCTTCGATCTGGTTGTAAAGAACTTCGATTACCTGAAAAGTTGATTGAAACTGCTATAAAATGGATCCAAACTCTGTGTGGGTTTGGCGTACCGCCTGGGTAAGGATTTGAAATGCAAAAATGTTGATTGTTGTGAAATTTTTTGATTTCGAAATTTTTACTTTAAAAACTCGGGAGAAGTCGGTTTTATTTTATATGCCAGAACATGTTTTTTAACAACTAGAAATTTTGTAATTTTTAGTTTAAGGTTTTTTCAGAGGTTGCGGTTTGTTTTTTCACATAACTTAAGTATCTAAGATCTGGTTGCAAAAAACTTTGACTATCAGAAAAGTTGATTGATTCTGCTATAAAATGGATCCAAACTATGTGTGGTTTTGGCCTACCGTCTGGGTAAAGCTTTCAAATGGAAAAATGTGGATTTTTGTGAGGTATATTGTACGAAATTTTGAATTTAAAAAGTCGGGTTTATTTTCATGGCAGAACTTGTTTTTTAAGAACTAGGTAAGTAAGTAATTTTAAGTTTAAGGTTTTTTCAGAGGTTGCGCTTTGTTTTTTCACATAACTTAAGTATCTAAGACCTGGTTGCAAAAAACTTTGACTATCAGAAAAGTTGATTGATTCTGCTATAAAATGGATCCAAACTCTGTGTGGTTTTGGCCTACCGTCTGGGTAAAGCTTTGAAATGCAAAAATGTTGATTTTTGTGAGGTATTTTGTACGAAATTTTGACTTTAAAAACTCGGGTTTTTTTTTCTATGGCAGAACTTGTTTTTTAATAACTTATTAAGGAAGTAGTTTTAACTTTAAGGTTTTTTTAGAGGTTGCGCTTTGTTTTTTCACATAACTTAAGTATCTTAATTTTGGTTGTAAAAAACTTTGATTATTTGAAAAGTTGATTGTTACTGCTATAAAATGGATCCAAACTCCGTGTGGTTTTGGCCTACCGTCTGGGTTAAGCTTTGAAATGCAAAAATGTTGATTGATGTGAGATTTTTTTTTTTCGATATTTTTACTTTAAAAACTTGGGAAAAGTCGGTTTTATTTTCTATGGCAGAACTTGTTTTTTAAGAACTTATTAAGGAAGTAATTTTAAGTTTAAGGTTTTTTCAGAGGTTGCGGTTTGTTTTTTCACATAACTTAAGTATCTTAATTTTGGTT
>NW_022997455.1:0-1670 GCF_900245975.1 Drosophila guanche | reverse complement strand
TCAACTTTTCAGATAATCAAAGTTTTGTACAACCAAAATTAAGATACTTAAGTTATGTGAAAAACAAACCGCAACCTCAGAAAAAACCTGAAACTTAAAATTACTTCCTTAATAAGTTCTTAAAAAACAAGTTCTGCCATAGAAAATAAACCCGACTTTTCCCGAGTTTTTAAAGTCAAAATTTGGAAAAAAAATCTCAAACCAATCAACAATTTTGCATTACAAAGCTTTACCCAGACGGTAGGCCAAAACCACACAGAGTTTGGATCCATTTTATAGCAGTTTCAATCAACTTTTCAGATAATCAAAGATTTGTACAACCAAAATTAAGATACTTAAGTTATGTGAAAAAACAAACCGCAACCTCTGAAAAAACATTAAACTAAAAATTACAAAATTGCTAGTTCTAAAAAACAAGATCTGCCATAGAAAATAAAAACGACTTTTCCCGAGCTTTTAAAGTAAAAATTTCGAAAACAAAAAATCTCACAACAATCAACGTTTTTGCATTTCAAAGCTTTGCCCAGACGGTAGGCCAAAACCACACATATTTTGGATCCATTTTATAGCAGTATCAATCAGCTTTTCAGATAACCAAAGTTTTTACAACAAAAATTAAGATACTTAAGTTATGTGAAAAAACAAAGCGCTACTTCTAAAAAACCTTAAACAAAAAAGTACAAACTTTGAAAATTCTTAAAAGAAAAGTTCTGCCATAGAAAATAAACACGACTTTTCCCGAGTTTTTAATGTAAAAATTTCGTACAAAATACCTCACAAAAATCAACATTTTTGCATATCAAAGCTTTACCCAGACGGTAGGCCAAAACCACACAGAGTTTGGATCCATTTTATGGCAGTATCAATCAACTTTTCAGATAATCAAAGTTTTTTGCAACCAAAATTAGGATACTTAAGTTATGTGAAAAAACAAACCGTAACCTCTGAAGAAACCTTAAAATAAAAATTACATCCTTAATAAGTTCTTAAAAAACAAGTTCTGCCATAGAAAATAAACCCGACTTTTCCCGATTTTTTTAAGTAAAAATTTCGTACAAACTACCTCACAAAAATAAACATTTTTGCATTTCAAAGCATTGCCCAGACGGTAGGCCAAAACCACACAGATTTTGGATCCATTTTATAGCAGTATCAATCAGCTTTTCAGATAACCAAAGTTTTCACAACAAAAATTAAGATACTTAAGTTATGTGAAAAAACAAAGCGCTACTTCTAAAAAACCTTAAACTAAAAATTACAAACTTTGAAAAGTCTTAAAAGAAAAGTTCTGCCATAGAAAATAAACCCGACTTCTCCCGAGTTTTTAAAGTAAAAATTTCGAAAAAAAAAAATCTCACAACAATCAACATTTTTGCATTTCAAAGCTTTACCTAGACGGTAGGCCAAAACCACACAGAGTTTGGAACCATGTTATAGAAGTATCAATCAACTTTTTTTTTTTTTTTTTTACTTATTCTGGACGTTGATATGCAATGACTGCACCATCAAGTGGCCCATGCGACACCAAGCCAAAGCCTGTTACGCGCGGAACCTAGCAGAACGCAGCCCTCCTCCCGCCCAACCGACCGAGGGGCGCTGCCGCATGACGCGCGGCGCGATTAACCGAACCGGTCGCGAGCATGCAGGAAAGATAGATGTTAGGCTAATAT
>NW_022997454.1:651-1671 GCF_900245975.1 Drosophila guanche | reverse complement strand
TTTTTTTTCGATATTTTTACTTTAAAAACTCGGGAAAAGTTGGGTTTATTTTCTTTGGCAGAACTTGTTTTTTAAGAACTTATTAAGAAAGTAATTTTTAGTTTAAGGTTTTTTCAGATGTTGCGGTTGGTTTTTCACATAACTTAAGTGTCTTAAATTTGGTTGTAAAAATCTTTGATTATCTGAAAAGTTGATTGATTCTGCTATAAAATGGATCCAAACTCTGTGTGGTTTTGGCCTACCGTCTGGGTAAAGCTTTAAAATGCAAAAATGTTCATTTTTGTGAGGTATTTTGTACGAAATGTTGACTTTAAAAACTCGGGTTTTTTTTCTATGGCAGAACTTGTTTTTTAAGAACTTATTAAGAAAGTAATTTTAAGTTTAAGGTTTTTTCAGAGGTTGCGGTTTGTTTTTTTATATAACTTAAGTATCTTAATTTTGGTTGTAAAAAACTTTGATTATCTGAAAAGTTGATTGATACTGCTTTAATATGGATCCAACCTCTGTGTGGTTTTAGCCTACTGTCTGGGTAAAGCTTTGAAATGCAAACATGTTGATTTTTGTGAGGTATTTTTTACAAAATGTTGACTTTAAAAATTCGGGAAAAGTCGGGTTTATTTTCTATGGAAGAACTTTTCTTTTAAAAATTTTCAAAGTTTGTTACTTTTTTGTTTAAGGTTTTTTAGAAGTAGCGGTTTGTTTTTTCACATAACTTAACCATCTTAGACCTGGTTGTAAAGAACTTTGATAACTTTGAATTTTCATAGGTTGCGGTTTGTTTTTTCACATAACTTAAGTATCTTAATTTTGGTTGTAAAAAACCTTGATTATCTGAAAAGTTGATTGATACTGCTATTAAATGGATCCAAACTGTTTGTGGTTTTGGCCTACCGTCTCGGAAAAGCTTTGAAATGCAAAAATGTTGATTGTTGTGAGATTTTTTTTTTCTTCGAAATTTTTACTTTAAAAATTCGGGAAAAGTCGGGTTTATTTTCTATGGAAGAACTTTTCTTTTAAAAA
>NW_022997454.1:0-575 GCF_900245975.1 Drosophila guanche | reverse complement strand
TTTCATAACATAAGTATCTTAGATCTGGTTGTAAAAAAATTTTGATTATCTGAAAAGTTGATTGATTCTGCTATAAAATGGATCCAAACTCTGTGTGGTTTTGGCCTACCGTCTCGGAAAATCTTTGAAATGCAAAAATGTGGATTGTTGTGAGATTTTTTTTTTTTTCGAATTTTTGACTTTAAAAACTCGGGAAAAGTTGGTTTTATTTTCTATGGCAGAACTTGTTTTTTAGGAACTAGCAATTTTGTAATTTTTAGTTTAAGGTTTTTTCAGAGGTTGTGGTTTGTTTTTTCACATAACTTAAGTATCTTAATTTTGTTTGTAAAAAACTTTGATTATCTGAAAAGTTGATTGATACTGCTATAAAATGGATCCAAACTGAGTGGTTTTGGCCTACCGTCTGGATAAGCCTTTGAAATGAAAAAATGTTAATTGATGTGAGATTTTTTTTTTCGATATTTTTACTTTAAAAACTCGGGAAAAGTTGGGTTTATTTTCTTTGGCAGAACTTGTTTTTTAGGAACTTATTAAGGAAGTAATTTTTAGTTTAAGGTTTTTTCAGATGTTGCGGT
>NW_022997453.1:0-1672 GCF_900245975.1 Drosophila guanche | reverse complement strand
TCGAAGAGTAAATAGGGTATATTGTATTTGTGCACAAAGTTAATGTATGTAACACACAGAAGGAATCGTTTCCGACCCAGTAAAGTGTATATATTCTTGATCACCATCAATAGCCGAGTCGATTGAGCCCTGTCTATCTGTCCGTCTGTCCTTCCGTCTGTCCGTCCGTCTTGTTGAGCACCTGAATCTCAGAGACTATAAAAGCTAGAGCTACCAAATTTTGCATCCACACTTCTGTATGCTCCCACTGTTACAAGTGTATTTAAAAAATGTGCCCCGCCCCATTCCGCCCCCGCAAAAAAGCGAAAACCTTCCAAATCTACAATTTTAAAGATAGAAGAAAACTAAAAACGCCATCCTGTAGGGAATGCTCATATCTATCAGATCATTAAATTGGGAGCCGATTGGACCAAAAACCCACACTGTCCTGCAGCTTTTGTTGTTCTTTCACATTCTCTCATTCTTCACTCGGCCTCTGCCTCTGCCGACTTTTAACCTTCCGTGCCCCGCCCCATTCCGCCCCCGCAAAAAAGCGAAAACCTTCCAAATCTACAATTTTAAAGATAGAAGAAAACTAAAAACGCCATTCTGTAGGGAATGCTCATATCTATCAGATCATTAAATTGGGAGCCGATTGGATCAAAAACCCACACTGTCCTGCAGCTTTTGTTGTTCTTTCACATTCTCTCATTCTTCACTCGGCCTCTGCCTCTGCCGACTTTTAACCCCCCCCCCCCACAACTAAAACGCCATTCTGTAGGGAATGGCCATATCTATCACCAAATTGGGATCAGATTGGATCATTATTATAGCCAGAAAGAAGAAATTAATTAGCAGTGTGGGTTTACACTGTCCTGCAGCTTTTGTTGTTCTTTTCACATTCTCTCATTCACACCCTGCTTCACTCGGCCTCTGCCTCTGTCCTGCAGCTTTTGTTGTTCTTTTCACATTCTCTCATTCACACTCTGCTTCACTCGGCCTCTGCCTGTGCCGTCCCTCTGCCTCTGCCGTCCCTCTGCCTCTGCCGACTTTAAACCACCCCCCCCACCCTTAGATTTGTTTTATACCCGGTACTCAAAGAGTAAATAGGGTATATTGTATTTGTGCACAAAGTTAATGTATGTAACACACAGAAGGAATCGTTTCCGACCCCATAAAGTGTATATATTCCTGATCACCATCAATAGCCGAGTCGATTGAGCCCTGTCTGTCTGTCCGTCTGTCCGTCCGTCTGTCCGTCCGTCTTGTTGAGCACCTGAATCCAAGAGACTATAAAAGCTAGAGCTACCAAATTTTGCATCCAGACTTCTGTATGCTCACACTGTTACAAGTGTATTTAAAAAATGTGCCCCGCCCCATTCCGCCCCCGCAAAAGGGCGAAAACCTCCCAAATCTATAATTTTAAAGATAGAAGAAAACTAAAACCGCCATTCTGTAGGGAATGGCCATATCTATCAGATCAATAAATTGGGATCCGATTGGATCATTATTATAGCCAGAAAGAATAAATTAATTAGCAGTGGCTAAACCCACACTGTCCTGCAGCTTTTGTTGTTCTTTTCACATTCTCTCATTCACACTCTGCTTCACTCGGCCTCTGCCTCTGCCGTCCCTCTGCCTCTGCCGACTTTTAACCACCCCCCCCCCCCCCCCCCCCCCCCCCCCCCCCCCC
>NW_022997452.1:0-1672 GCF_900245975.1 Drosophila guanche | reverse complement strand
TTATAGCAGTATCAATCAACTTTTCAGATAATCAAAGTTTTTTACAACCACAGTTAAGATACTTAAGTTATGTGAAAAAACGAACCGCAACCTCTGAAAAAACCTTAAACTAAAAATTACAAAATTGCTAGTTCTTAAAAAACAAGTTCTGCCATAGAAAATAAAACCAACTTTTCCCGATATTTTAAAGTCAAAATTTCGAAGAAAAAAAATCTCACAACAATCCACATTTTTGCATTTCAAAGCTTTTCCGAGACGGTATGCCAAAATCACACAGAGTTTGGATCCATTTTATAGCAGAATCAATCAACTTTTCAGATAATCAAAGTTTTTTTGCAACCAGATCTAAGATACTTAAGTTATGAAAAAAAAAAACAAACCGCAAGCTCTAAAAAAAACTTTAAACTAATAATTACTTCCTTAATAAGCTCTTAAAAGAAAAGTTCTTCCATAGAAAATAAACCCGACTTTTCCCGAGTTTTTAAAGTAAAAATTTCGAAAATGAAAAATCTCACAACAATAAGCATTTTTGCATTTCAAAGCTTAACCGAGACGGTAGGCCAAAACCACACAGAGTTTGGATCCATTTTATAGCAGTATCAATCAACTTTTCAGATAATTTAAGTTTTTTACAACCAAAATTAAGATATTTAAGTTATGTGAAAAAACAAACCGCAACCTCTGAAAAAACCTTAAACTTAAAATTACTTTTTTAATAAGTTCTTAAAAAACAAGTTCTGCCATAGAAAATAAACCCGAGTTTTTAAAGTCAAAATTTCGTCCAAATACCTCAAAAAATGAACATTTTTGCATTTTATAGCTTTACCGAGACGGTAGGCCAAACCCACACAGAGTTTGGATCCATTTTATATCAGTATCAATCAACTTTTCAGATAATCAAAGTTTTTACAACCAAAATTAAGATACTTAAGTTATGTGAAAAACCAACCGCAACATCTGAAAAAACCTTAAACTAAAAATTACAAAATTACAAGTTCTTAAAAAACAAGTTCTGCCATAGAAAATAAAACCGACTTTTCCCGAGTTTTTAAAGTCAAAATTTCGAAGAAANACTTTCTTAATAAGTTCTTAAAAAACAAGTTCTGCCATAGAAAATAAACCCGAGTTTTTAAAGTCAAAATTTTGTCCAAATACCTCACAAAAATGAACATTTTTGCATTTTATAGCTTTACCGAGACGGTAGGCCAAACCCACACAGAGTTTGGATCCATTTTATAGCAGCATCAATCAACATTTCAGATAATCAAAGTTTTTACAACCAAAATTAAGATACTTAAGTTATGTGAAAAACCAACCGCAACCTCTGAAAAAACCTTAAACTAAAAATTACTAAATTGCTAGTTCTTAAAAAACAAGTTCTGCCATAGAAAATAAAACCAACTTTTCCCGAGTTTTTAAAGTCAAAATTTCGAAGAAAAAAAATCTCACAACAATCCACATTTTTGCATTTCAAAGCTTTTCCGAGACGGTAGTTGTAGTTGCTCTGTAGTGGTTTTCCAAAACCACACAGAGTTTGGATCCATTTTATAGCAGAATCAATCAACTTTTCAGATAATCAAAGTTTTTTTGCAACCAGATCTAAGATACTTAAGTTATGAAAAAAAAACAAACCGCAAGCTCTAAAAAAAACTTTAAACTAATAATTACTTCC
>NW_022997451.1:0-1673 GCF_900245975.1 Drosophila guanche | reverse complement strand
CCAAACTCTGTGTGATTTTGGCCTACCGTCTGGGTAAAGCTTTGAAATGCAAAAATTTTGATTGTTGTGAGATTTTCTGTTTTCGAAATTTTGACTTTAAAAACTCGGGAAAATTCGGTTTTATTTTCTATGGCAGAACCTGTTTTTCTAGGAACTTATTAAGGAAGTAATTTTAAGTTTATGGTTTTTGCAGAGGTTGCGTTTTGTTTTTTCACATATCTTAAGAATCTTAGATCTGGTTGCAAAAAACTTTGATTATCTGAAAAGTTGATTGATACTGCTATAAAATGGGTCCAAACTCTGTGTGGTTTTTGGTCTACCGTCTGGGTAAAGCTTTAAAATGCAAAAATGTTGATTGTTGTGAGATCCTTTTTTCGAAATTTTGACTTTAAAAACTTGGGAAAAGTCGGTTTTATTTTCTATGGCAAAACTTGTTTTTTTAGCAACTTATTAAGGATATAATTTTTGGTTTAAGGTTTTTTTCAGAGGTTGCGGTTTGTTTTTTCATATAACTTAAGTACCTTAATTTTGGTTGTAAAAAACTTTGATTATCTGAAAAGTTGATTGATTCTGCTATAAAATGGATCCAAACTCTGTGTGGTTTTGGCCTACCGTCTGGGTAAAGCTTTGAAATGCAAAAATGTTAATTTTAGTGAGGTATTTTTTACGAATTTTTGACTTTAAAAACTCGGGAAAAGTCGGGTTTATTTTCTATGACAGAACTTGTTTTTTAAGAACTTATTAAGGAAGTAATTTTAAGTTTAAGGTTTTTTTCAGAGGTTGCGGTTTTTTTTTCACATAACTTAAGTATCTAAGACCTGGTTGCAAAAAACTTTGATTATCTGAAAAGTTGATTGATACTGCTACAAAATGGATCCAAACTCTGTGTGGTTTTGGCCTACCGTCTGGGTAAAGCTTTGAAATGCAAAAATGTTGATTGATGTGAGATTTTTTTTTTTTCGATATTTTAACTTTAAAAACTCGGGAAAAGTCGGGTTTATTTTCTATGCCAGAACTTGTTTTTTAAGAACTAGCATTTTTGTAATTTTTAGTTTAAGGTTTTTTCAGAGGTTGCGGTTTGTTTTTTTCACATAACTTAAGTATCTAAGATCTGGTTGCAAAAAACTTTGATTATCTGAAAAGTTGATTGATTCTGCTATAAAATGGATCCAAACTCTGTGTGATTTTGGCCTACCGTCTGGGTAAAGCTTTGAAATTCAAAAATTTTGATTGTTGTGAGATTTTCTGTTTTCGAAACTTTGACTTTAAAAACTCGGGAAAATTCGGTTTTATTTTCTATGGCAGAACCTGTTTTTCTAGGAACTTATTAAGGATGTAATTTTTAGTTTAAGGTTTTTTCAGAGGTTGCGGTTTGTTTTTTCACATAACTAAGAAATTATCTAAGATCTTATCGTATCTTAGATCTGGTTGCAAAAAACTTTGATTATCTGAAAAGTTGATTGATACTACTATAAAATGGATCCAAACTCTGTGTGGTTTTGGCCTACCGTCTGGGTAAAGCTTTAAAATGCAAAAATGTTGATTGTTGTGAGATTTTTTTTTTTTCGAAATTTTGCCTTTAAAAACTCGGGAAAAGTCGGGTTTATTTTCTATGACAGAACTTGTTTTTTAAGAACTTATTAAGGAAGTAATTTTAAGTTTAAGGTTTTTTT
>NW_022997450.1:0-1673 GCF_900245975.1 Drosophila guanche | reverse complement strand
AATCTCACAACAATCCACATTTTTGCATTTCAAAGCTTTTCCGAGACGGTAGGCCAAAACCACACAGAGTTTGGATCCATTTTATAGCAGTATCAATCAACTATTCAGATAATCAAAGTTTTTTACAACCAAAATTAATATACTTAAGATATGTGAAAAAACAAACCGCAACCTCTGAAAAAACCTTAAACTAAAATTAACAAAATTGCTAGTTCTTAAAAAACAATTTCTGCCATAAAAAATAAATCCGACTCTTCCCGAGTTTTTAAAGTCAAAAATTCGTAAATTATACCTCACAACAATCAACATTTTTGCATTTGAAAGCTTTACCCAGACGGTAGGCCAAAACCACACAGGGTTTGGATCCATTTTATAGCAGTATTAATCAACTTTTCAGATAATCAAAGTTTTCTGCAACCAGATCTAAGATACTTGAGTTATGTGAAAAAACAAACCGCAACCTCTGAAAAAAAATTAATCTAAAAATTTCTTCCTTCATAAGTTCTTAAAAAACAAGTTCTGGCATAGAAAATAAACCCGACTTTTCCCGAGTTTTTAAAGTCAAAAATTCGTAAAAAATGCCTCACAAAAATCAACATTTTTGCATTTCAAAGCTTTACCCAAAACCACACAGAGTTTGGATCCATTTTATAGCAGAATCAATCAACTTTTCAGATAATCAAAGTTTTTTGCAATCAGATATAAGATACTTAAGTTATGTAAAAAAAACAAACCACAACCTCTGAAAAAACCTTAAACTAAAAATTACTTCCTTAATAAGTGCTTAACAAACAAGTTCTGCCACAGAAATTAAACCCGACTTTTCCCGAGTTTTTAAAGTCAAAAATTCGTACAAAATACCTCACAAAAAAAAACATTTTTGCATTTCAAAGATTTGCCCAGACGGTAGGCCAAAACCACACAGAATTTGGATCCATTTTATAGCAGTATCAATCAACTTTTCAGATAATCAAAGTTTTTTACAACCAAAATTAGGATACTTAAGATATGTGAAAAAACAAACCGCAACCTCTGAAAAAACTGATCAAAAAAAAAAAAATCTCACAAAAATCAACATTTTTGCATTTCAAAGCTTTTACGAGACGGTAGGATAAAACCACAAACAGTTGGATTCATTTTATAGCAGAATCAATCAACTTTTCAGATAATCAAATTTTTTTACAACCAGAATTAAGATACTTAAGTTATGTGAAAAAACAAACCGCAACCTGTGAAAAACCCTTAATTTAAAAATTACTTCCTTAATAGGTTCTTAAAAAACTAGTTCTGCCATAGAAAATAAACCCGACTTTTCCCGAGTTTTTAAAGTAAAAATTTCGAAAACAAAAAAAATCACAACAATCAACATTTTTGCATTTGAAAGCTTTACCCAGACGTTAGGCCAAAACCACACAGCGTTTGGATCCATTTTATAGCAGTATCAATCAACTTTTCAGATAATCAAAGTTTTTTGCAACCAAAATTAAGATACTTAAGTTATATGAAAAAACAAACCGCAACCTCTGAAAAAACCTTAAACTAAAAGTTACTTCCTTAATAAGTTCTTAAAAAACTAGTTCTGCCATAGAAAATAAACCCGACTTTTCCCGACAAAAAATCTCACAACAATCAACATTTTTGCATTTCAAAGCTTTACCCAGACGGTAGGCCAA
>NW_022997449.1:0-1674 GCF_900245975.1 Drosophila guanche | reverse complement strand
CATTTCGATAACTTCAATTTGAATCGCAGGTGAACACACCAAACCGAAAGGCAGCACTTGAAATTGATAATGGTGCATTGTTCCATTCTTTTCTTTCCACATAAATCGGATAAATTTTTGATCTTTCTCAACGATTTTCACCTGTAAAAAGGCTTTCCTCATGTCGGCTATCGCTACGTATTTGTAGTACCGCCAGCACATTAAATGAAACATCACATTCAAATTATTTGCATCTCCTTATAACACAGAAATCGTTTATCGATGGACTACTAAAAGTGGCATCCATAACAATTCTGAACTTTGTTGTTTCCGATGCCTCTCTGATCACCACTTGATGTGGAATAAAATATCCATCTTTTTCTTTAATTTCAATTGCAAAGCCTCCTTTTAGATATTGTAAAAGCTTTTTTTCATATTCATCAAAAAAGTTCTTTCTCTCTAACTGTTTTTGCAGATTTACCAAGCGTTGATATGCTTGATTATAATTGTCTCTCGGCCTCAATTCTGATATGAAAGATAATTCTGCCTCATAGCCTCCTGAATTTGATTTTTTCACTTTTATTTCAAGCTCATTATAATCAATTTCTGGTTCGTAAATAAAGCCACCTCTCTGTTGCTTGATTCATTCCTATGCCAAAACACGCCGTGTAACATTCTTGGATGATTCTGTTGACACTTACTACACTTTATCTTTCCCTTCAAATAACAATCCTTAATTTTGTGATTTGGTTTCAAGCAGTTTTGACAGAGTTTTTTCTCCATAATAATTTTTTTATGTTTTTCTATCTCTATTTCCGATTTATAATATATATTTGCATGTTCTCCTTCACAGAAGTTGCATTTTACAACGAAGTTTGCATTTACTTTTTTAAAAGGCTTAACGCCGTTTCTTTCGTATTCTTCTTTCTTTCTTTCTCTACGCATATTCGTTCTTGAATTATTTGTCTTTTCTTGAAACTTTTTGAGAGTTTCAAATAATTTTTTGCGATTGTTTGACTTTTCATTTATTACTTGTGCAGCTTCTGGTCATACATTCATAGTTATCTCTACTAAAAGATATGCAGATGGATAATCATTTTTAAACATATTTTTGTCCAGTGTTTTCAGAGTATCTATTATTAAACTTACTTCAGTTATAAGTTTTGCTGATCCCTCTAAATCTTTTTCATCTTTAACCTTAGTTAATTTTTGCGCAATTGTCTAATCACGAAATTTTTATCATCAAAATTTGCTTTCAGTTTTTCCCATACTTCCTGTATATTCTCAATTTGTTGCAAATAGATCATTGCTATATTTCTTGGATAGCTATTCAAACTATTCATCAACAAATCAACTTTCTCAGCATTGGTAATTTTGTTGTTTTTTAACACCCGCGTTTTAAAACTCTTTTTGAAAATTACGTATTCGTTTTAATTCTCGTCAAAAACAAGAATGTTTTCAATTTCTTTTTCAATAATTCTTACTTTTTTTTGGCTACTGATAACCCTAATTTAACTTCCTCTTTTGTCAGTTTGATCCTCAACTGAACAATGTCCAGCTTTTTCATGTTGTCTAATATTCTTTTGTCCTGTTCCTGTGTTAATTGGATATTTTGAAATTTCCATTTGACATTCTCTATCAAAGTTTCGATCATATGTTCCAGTTCTGTGTTTTCCTTTGATAGTTTATAATGCT
>NW_022997448.1:0-1674 GCF_900245975.1 Drosophila guanche | reverse complement strand
GACGGTAGGTCAAAAGCACACAGAGTTTGGATCCAGTTTATGACATAATCAATCAACTTTTCAGATAATCAAAGTTTTTTGCAACGAGATCTAAGATACTTAAGTTATGTAAAAAAACAAACCGCAACCTCTGAAAAAACCTTAAACTTAAAATTACTTCCTTAATAAGTTCTTAAAAAACAAGTTCTGCCATAGAAAAAAAAACCGACTTTTCCCAAGTTTTTAAAGTCAAAATTTCGTACAAAATACCTCACAAAAATCAACATTTTTGCTTTTCAAAGCTTTACTTAGACGGTAGGTCAAAACCACACAGAGTTTGGATCCATTTTATAGCAGAATCAATCAACTTTACTGATAATGCAAATTTTTTGCAACCAGATCTTAGATACTTAAGATATGTGAAAAAACAAACCGCAACCTCTGAAAAAAACCTTAAACTAAAAATTACAAACATGCTAGTTGTTAAAAAACAAGTTCTGCCATAGAAAATAAACCCGAGTTTTCAAAGTCAAAATTTCGTACAAAATACATCACAAAAATCAACATTTTTGCTTTTCAAAGCTTTACTTAGACGGTAGGTCAAAACCACACAGAGTTTGGATCCAGTTTATGACATAATCAATCAACTTTTCAGATAATCAAAGTTTTTTGCAACGAGATCTAAGATACTTAAGTTATGTAAAAAAACAAACCGCAACCTCTGAAAAAACTTTAAACTTAAAATTACTTCCTTAATAAGTTCTTAAAAAACAAGTTCTGCCATAGAAAATAAAACCGACTTTTCCCAAGTTTTTAAAGTCAAAATTTCGTTCAAAATACCTCACAAAAATCAACATTTTTGCTTTTCAAAGCTTTACTTAGACGGTAGGTCAAAACCACACACAGTTTGGATCCAGTTTATGATAGAATCAATCAACTTTTCTGATGGTCAAAGTTTTTTTGCAACCAGATCTTAGATACTTAAGTTATGTGAAAAAAGAAAGCGCAACCTCAGAAAAAACCTTAAACTTAAAATTACTTACTTACCTAGTTCTTAAAAAACAAGTTCTGCCATAGAAAATAAACCCGAGCTTTTAAAGTCAAAATTTTGTACAATATACCTCACAAAAATCAACATTTTTCCATTTCAAAGCTTTACCCAGACGGTAGGACAAAACCACACAGAATTTGGATCCATTTTATAGCAGACTCACTCAACTTTTCTGATAGTCAAAGTTTTTTGCAACCAGATCTTAGATACTTAAGTTATGTAAAAAAACAAACCGCAACCTCTGAAAAAACCTTAAACTAAAAATTACAAAATTGCTAGTTCCTAAAAAACAAGTTCTGCCATAGAAAATAAACCCGACTTTTCCCGAGTTCTTAAAGTCAAAATTTGGGGAAAAAAAATCTCACAACAATCAACATTTTTGCATTTTAAAGCTTCACCCAGACGGTAGGCCAAAACCACACAGAGTTTGGATCCATTTTATAGCAGTATCAATCAACTTTTCAGATAATCAAAGTTTTTTGCAACTAGATCTAAGATACTTAAGTTATGTAAAAAAACAAACCGCAACCTCTGAAAAAACCTTAAACTAAAAATTACATCCTTAATAAGTTCCTAAAAAACAAGTTCTGCCATAGAAAATAAATCCGACTTTTCCCGAGTTTTTAAAGTAAAAATTTCGTACA
>NW_022997447.1:0-1674 GCF_900245975.1 Drosophila guanche | reverse complement strand
ATCAAAGTTTTTTACAACCAAAATTAAGATACTTAAGTTATGTAAAAAAACAAACCGCAACCTCTGAAAAAACCTTAAACTTAAAACTACTTTCTTAATAAGTTCTTAAAAAACAAGTTCTGCCATAGAAAAAAAGCCCGAGTTTTTAAAGTCAAAATTTCGTACAAAATACCTCACAAAAATGAACATTTTTGCATTTCAAAGCTTTTCCGAGACGGTAGGCCAAAACCACAAACAGTTTGGATCCATTTAATAGCAGTATCAATCAACTTTTTAGATAATCAAGGTTTTTTACAACCAAAATTAAGATACTTAAGTTATGTGAAAAAACAAACCGCAACATATGAAAAATCAAAGTAATCAAAGTTCTTTACAACCAGGTATAAGATGGTTAAATTATGTGAAAAAACAAACCGCTACTTCTAAAAAACCTTAAACAAAAAAGTAACAAACTTTGAAAATTTTTAAAAGAAAAGTTCTTCCATAGAAAATAAACCCGACTTTTCCCGAATTTTTAAAGTCAAAATTTTGTAAAAAATACCTCACAAAAATCAACATGTTTGCATTTCAAAGCTTTACCGAGACGGTAGGCCAAACCCACACAGAGTTTGTATCCATTTTATAGCTGAATCAATCAACTTTTCAGATAATCAATGTTTTTTACAATCAAAATTAAGATACTTAAGTTATGTGAAAAAACGAACCGCAACCTCTGAAAAAACCTTAAACTAAAAATTACAAAATTGCTAGTTCTTAAAAAACAAGTTCTGCCATAGAAAATAAAACCAACTTTTCCCGAGTTTTTAAAGTCAAAATTTCGAAAAAAAGATCTCACAACAATCCAAATTTTTGCATTTCAAAGCTTTTCCGAGACGGTAGGCCAAAACCACTCAGAGTTTGGATCCATTTTATAGCAGTATCAATCAACTNTTAAAAGAAAAGTTCTTCCATAGAAAATAAACCCGACTTTTCCCGAATTTTTAAAGTCAAAATTTTGTAAAAAATACCTCACAAAAATCAACATGTTTGCATTTCAAAGCTTTACCGAGACGGTAGGCCAAACCCACACAGAGTTTGTATCCATTTTATAGCTGAATCAATCAACTTTTCAGATAATCAAAGTTTTTTACAATCAAAATTAAGATACTTAAGTTATGTGAAAAAACGAACCGCAACCTCTGAAAAAACCTTAAACTAAAAATTACAAAATTGCTAGTTCTTAAAAAACAAGTTCTGCCATAGAAAATAAAACCAACTTTTCCCGAGTTTTTAAAGTCAAAATTTCGAAAAAAAAATCTCACAACAATCCAAATTTTTGCATTTCAAAGCTTTTCCGAGACGGTAGGCCAAAACCACTCAGAGTTTGGATCCATTTTATAGCAGTATCAATCAACTTTTCAGATAATCAAAGTTTTTTACAACCACAGTTAAGATTCACAAGTTATGTGAAAAAACAAACCGAAACCTCTGAAAAAGCCTTAAACTAAAAATTACAAAATTGCTAGTTCTTAAAAAACAAGTTCTGCCATAGAAAATAAACCCGAGTTTTTAAAGTCACAATTTCGTCCAAATACCTCACAAAAATGAACATTTTTGCATTTTAAAGCTTTACCGAGACGGTAGGCCAAACCCACACAGAGTTTGGATCCATTTTATAGCAGAATCAATCAACTT
>NW_022997446.1:0-1675 GCF_900245975.1 Drosophila guanche | reverse complement strand
TCTTAATAAACTCTTAAACAAAAATTTCTGCCATAGAAAATAAACCAGAGTTTTCCCGAGTTTTTAAAGTCAAAATTTCGAAAAAAAAAATCTCACAACAATCAATATTCTTTTCATTTCCGAGACGGTAGGCCAAAACCACACACAGTTTGGATCCACTTCATAGCAGCATCAATCAACTTTTCAGATAATCAAAGTTTTTTGCAACCAGATCTAAGATACTAAAGTTATGTGAAAAACAAAACGCAACCTCTGAAAAAACCTTAAACAAAAAATTACTTTCTTAATAAACTCTTAAACAAAAATTTCTGCCATAGAAAATAAACCCGAGATTTCCCGAGTTTTTAAAGTCAAAATTTTGGAAAAAAAATCTCACAACAATCAATATTTTTTTCATTTCCGAGACGGTAGGCCAAAACCACACACAATTTGGATCCACTTCATAGCAGCATCAATCAACTTTTCAGATAATCAAAGTTCTTTACAACCAGATCTAAGATACTTAAGTTATGTGAAAAATCAAATCGCAACCTCTGAAAAAACCTTACACTTAAAATTACTTTCTTAATAATCTCTTAAAAAAAAAGTTCTGCCACAGAAAATAAACCCGACTTTTCCCAAATTTTTAAACTCAAAATTTGGTACAAAACACCTCACAAAAGTCAACATTTTTGCATTTCAAAGCTTTACCCAGACGGTAGGCCAAAACCACACAGAGTTTGGATCCACTTTATAGCAGTATAAATCAACTTTTCAGATAATCAAAGTTCTTTACAACCAGGTCTAAGATACTTAAGTTATGTGAAAAAACAAACTGCAACTTCTAAAACACATTAAACAAAAAAGTACAAAATTTTGAAAATACTTAAAAAAAAAGTTCTGCCATAGAAAATAAACCCGACTTTTCCCGAATTTTTAAAGTCAAAATTTCGTTAAAAAAATCTCACAACAATCAACGTTTTTTCATTTCAAAGCTTTGCCCAGACGGTAGGCCAAAATCACACAGAGTTTGAATCCATTTTATATCAGTATCAATCAACTTTTCAAATAATCAAAATTTCTTGCAAGCAGATCTAAGTTACCTAAGCTATGTGAAAAAACAAATCGCTACCTCTGAAAAAACCTTAAACAAAAAATTACTTTCTTAATAAATTCTTAAAAAAAAATTTCTGCCATAGAAAATAAACCCGAGTTTTCCCTAGTTTTTAAGCTCAAAATTTCGAAGAAAAAAAATCTCACAACAATCAATATTTTTTTTCATTTTTTTTTTTTTTTTAATTCTGGACGTTGATATGCAATGACTGCACCATCAAGTGGCCCATGCGACACCAAGCCAAAGCCTGTTACGCGCGGAACCTAGCAGAACGCAGCCCTCCTCCCGCCCAACCGACCGAGGGGCACTGCCGCATGACGCGCGGCGCGATTAACCGAACCGGTCGCGAGCATGCAGGAAAGATAGATGTTAGGCTAATATTAGAAAATTAGATCTAATCATAACTAGACTAAGCTAAGCAAGCAGAAATTACCAAAATCAGAGACAAGACAAAACTAAAATGAAACTAACTACGGGAGAGGTAGGCTAGTATAAGAGATTTAAGAAGAGGAAGGGAGTTAGTTGAGGATATAATGTGGTAGAGGGAATTATAATCCGAGCATAAAACCCTAAAGGGTTCGT
>NW_022997445.1:0-1675 GCF_900245975.1 Drosophila guanche | reverse complement strand
TTTTTTAAATAGTCTTGATTTTAGATTTTTTAGACTGGATAACTCTTTGGTGAACCAAGGAGGTTTCGCAGATCTAGTCGGACATGAAAGTGGGACACACGTGTCAAAAATTGTGTCAAGTACATTATAAAAAATGTTTGTGCCTTCAATGACGTCACTGCACAAGTACGGAGCGGACCAATCAAAATTTCGAATTAAGTTATTGAGCTTCGTAAACTCGGCTTTACGAAAGCAGCGGACGCGTTCAGATAGCCTACCCGCACGATCCGATACAGTAGGTCCAATATCTATCGACACTTCGAAAGTAGGATGATAGCAGTCTTCAGGTATAGTGAGCGAGAGTTTTTTTTCAGAAGTATTAAGTATTTTAATTTTCGTTGTAAAAAACTTTGATTATCTGAAAAGTCGATTGATACTGCTATAAAATGGATCCAAACTCTGTGTGGTTTTGGCCTACCGTCTGGGTAAAGCTTTGAAATGCAAACATTTTGATTGTTGTGAGATTTTTTGTTTTCGAAATTTTGACTTTAAAAACTCGGGAAAAGTTGGGTTTATTTTCTATGGCAGAACTTGTTTTTAAGAACTTATTAAGGAAGTAATTTTAAGATTAAGGTTTTATCAGAGGTTGCGGTTTGTTTTTTTACATAACTAAGTATCTTAGATCTGGTTGCAAAAAAACATTGATTATCTGAAAAGTTGATTGATATATAAAATGGATCCAAACTCTGTGTGTTTTTGGCCTACCGTCTCGGAAAATCGTTGAAATGCAAAAATGTGGATTGTTGTGAGAATTTTTTTTCGAAATTTTTACTTTAAAAACTCGGGAGAAGTCGGTTTTATTTTCTATACCAGAACTTGTTTTTAAGAACTAGCAATTTTGTAATTTTTAGTTTAAGGTTTTTTCAGAGGTTGCGGTTTGTTTTTTCACATAACTTAAGTATCTAAGATCTGGTTGCAAAATACTTTGATTATCAGAAAAGTTGATTGATTCTGCTATAAAATGGATCCAAACTCTGTGTGATTTTGGCTTACCGTCTGAAATGCAAAAATATTGATTTTTGTGAGGTATTTTGAACGAAATTTTGACTTTAAAAACTTGGGAAAAGTCGGTTTTATTTTCTATGGCAGAACTTGTTTTTTAAGAACTTTTTAAAGAAGTAATTTTAAGTTTAAGGTTTTTTCAGAGGTTGCGGTTTGTTTTTTCACATAACTTAAGTATCTTAATTTTGGTTGTAAAAAACTTTGATTATCTGAAAAGTTGATTGCTACTGGTATAAAATGAGATTTTGGTTGTGGTGAGGTTGTGAGATTTTTTTTTTTCGATTTTTTTACTTTTTTCATAAGATGCGGTTTGTTTTCGCACTTAAATTAAGTATCTTAATTTTCGTTGTCAAAAACTTTGATTATCTGAAAAGTTGATTGATTCTGCTATAAAATGGATCCAAACTCTGTGTGGTTCTGGCCTACCGTCTGGGTAAAGCTTTGAAATGCAAAAATTTTGATTGTTGTGAGATTTTTTGTTTTCGAAATTTTGACTTTAAAAACTCGGGAAAAGTCGGGATTATTTTCTATGCCAGAACTTGTTTTTTAGAACTAACAATTTTGTAAATTTTTGTTTAATGTTCTTTCAGAGGTTGAGGTTTGTTTTTTTCACATAACTTAAGTATCTTAATTT
>NW_022997444.1:0-1675 GCF_900245975.1 Drosophila guanche | reverse complement strand
TAAACTAAAAATTACATCCTTAATAAGTTTTTAAAAAACAAGTTCTGCCATAGAAAATAAACCCGACTTTTCCCGAGTTTTTAAAGTCAAAATTTCGATAAAATAAAATCGCACAACAATCAACATTTTTGCATTTCAAAGTTTTTCCTAGACGGTAGACCAAAACCACACACAGTTTGGATCCACTTCATAGCAGCATAAATCAACTTTTCAGATAATAAAAGTTCTTGACAACCAGATCTAAGATACTTAAGTTATGTGAAAAGACAAACCGCAACCTCTGAAAAAACCTAAAGCTAATAATTACATCTGTAATAAGTTCTTAAAAAACTAGTTCTGCCATAAAAAATAAACCTGACTTTTCCGAGTTTTTTAAGTCAAAAATTCGAAAAAAAAAAACTTCCAACAATCAACATTTTTGCATTTCAAAGCTTTAGCCAGACGGTATGCCAAAACCATACAGAGTTTGGATCCATTTTATAGCAGTATCAATCAACTTTTCAGATAATCAAAGTTTTTTACAACCAACATTAAGATACTTAAGTTATGTGAAAAGACAAACCGCAACCTCTGAAAAAACCTTAAGGTNAAACTTCCAACAATCAACATTTTTGCATTTCAAAGCTTTAGCCAGACGGTATGCCAAAACCATACAGAGTTTGGATCCATTTTATAGCAGTATCAATCAACTTTTCAGATAATCATAGTTTTTTACAACCAACAATAAGATACTTAAGTTATGTGAAAAGACAAACCGCAACCTCTGAAAAAACCTTAAGGTAAAAATTACATCCTTAATAAGTTCTTAAAAAACTAGTTTTGCCATAAAAAAATAAACCTGACTTTTCCCGAGTTTTTAAAGTAAAAAATTCGACAAAAAAAAAATGTCACTACAGTCATCATTATTGTATTTCAAAGCTTTTCCGAGACGGTAGGCCAAAACCACAAAAAATTCGGATCCATTTTATAGCAGTATCAATCAACTTTTCAGATAATCAAAGTTTTTTACAACCAAAATTAAGATACTTAAGTTATGTGAAAAAACAAACCGCAACCTCTGAAAAAACCTTAAACTAAAAATTACATCCTTAATAAGTTTTTAAAAAACAAGTTCTGCCATAGAAAATAAACCCGACTTTTCCCGAGTTTNAGGCCAAAACCACAAAAAATTCGGATCCATTTTATAGCAGTATCAATCAACTTTTCAGATTATCAAAGTTTTTTACAACCAAAATTAAGATACTTAAGTTATGTGAAAAAAACAAACCGCAACCTCTGAAAAAACCTTAAACTAAAAATTACATCCTTAATAAGTTTTTAAAAAACAAGTTCTGCCATAGAAAATAAACCCGACTTTTCCCGAGTTTTTAAAGTCAAAATTTCGATAAAATAAAATATCACAACAATCAACATTTTTGCATTTCAAAGTTTTTCCTAGACGGTAGACCAAAACCACACACAGTTTGGATCCACTTCATAGCAGCATCAATCAACTTTTCAGATAATAAAAGTTCTTGACAACCAGATCTAAGATACTTAAGTTATGTGAAAAGACAAACCGCAACCTCTGAAAAAACCTAAAGCTAATAATTACATCTGTAATAAGTTCTTAAAAAACTAGTTCTGCCATAAAAAATAAACCTGACTTTTCCGAGTTTTTTAAGTCAAAAATTCG
>NW_022997443.1:0-1676 GCF_900245975.1 Drosophila guanche | reverse complement strand
TTCAGAGGTTGTGGTTTGTTTTTTTACATAACTTAAGTATCTTAGATCTGGTTGCAAAAAAACGTTGATTATCTGAAAAGTTGATTGATACTGCTATTAAAGGGATCCAAACTTTTTGTGGTTTTGGCCTACCGTCTCGGAAAAGCTTTAAAATGCAAAAATGTTGATTTTTGTGAGATTTTTTTTTCTCGAAATTTTGCCTTTAAAAACTCGGGAAAAGTCGGTTTTATTTTCTATGGCAGAACTTGTTTTTTAAGAACTAGTAATTTTCTAATTTTTAGGTTAAGGTTCTTTCAGAGGTTTGGGTTTGTTTTTTTACATAACTTAAGTATCTTAATTTTGCTTGTAAAAAACTTTGATTATCTGAAAAGTTGATTGATTCTGCTATTAAATGGATCCAAACTGTTTGTGGTTTTGGCCTACGGTCTCGGAAAAGCTTTGAAATGCAAAAATGTTGATTGTTGTGAGATTTTTTTTTTTCGAAATTTTGATTTTAAAAACTCGGGAAAAGTCGGTTTTATTTTCTATGGCAGAACTTGTTTTTTAAGAACTAGTAATTTTGTAATTTTTAGTTTAAGGTTTTTTCAGAGGTTGTGGTTTGTTTTTTCACATAACTTAAGTATCTTAATTTTGGTTGTAAAAACCCTTGATTATCTGAAAAGTTGATTGATACTGCNAAGCTTTGAAATGCAAAAATGTTGATTGTTGTGAGATTTTTTTTTTCGAAATTTTGATTTTAAAAACTCGGGAAAAGTCGGTTTTATTTTCTATGGCAGAACTTGTTTTTTAAGAACTAGTAATTTTGTAATTTTTAGTTTAAGGTTTTTTCAGAGGTTGTGGTTTGTTTTTTCACATAACTTAAGTATCTTAATTTTGGTTGTAAAAACCCTTGATTATCTGAAAAGTTGATTGATACTGCTATTAAATGGATCCAAACTTTTTGTGGTTTTGGCCTACCTATCTTAATTATGGTTGTAAAAAATTTTGATTATCTGAAAAGTTGATTGATACTGCTATTAAATGGATCCAAACTGTTTGTGGTTTTGGCCTACCGTCTCGAAAAGCTTTGAAATGCAAAAATGTGGATTGTTGTGAGATTTTTTTTTCGAAATTTTGACTTTAAAAACTCGGGAAAAGTTGGTTCTATTTTCTATGGCAGAACTTGTTTTTTAAGAACTAGCAATTTTGTAATTTTTAGTTTAAGGTTTTTTCAGAGGTTTCGGTTTGTTTTTTCACATAACTTAAGTATCTTAACTGTGGTTGTAAAAAACTTTGATTATCTGAAAAGTTGATTGATACTGCTATAAAATGGATCCAAACTCTGAGTGATTTTGGCCTACCGTCTCGAAAAGCTTTGAAATGCAAAAATGTGGATTGTTGTGAGATTTTTTTTTTTCGAAATTTTGACTTTAAAAACTCGGGAAAAGGTTGTTCTATTTTCTATGGCAGAACTTGTTTTTTAAGAACTAGCAATTTTGTAATTTTTAGTTTAAGGTTTTTTCAGAGGTTGCGGTTTGTTTTTTTACATAACTTAAGTATCTTAATTTTGGTTGTAAAAAACTTTGATTATCTGAAAAGTTGATTGATACTGCTATTAAATGGATCCAAACTGTTTGTGGTTTTGGCCTACGGTCTCGGAAAAGCTTTGAAATGCAAAAATGTTGATTTTTGTGAGA
>NW_022997442.1:0-1676 GCF_900245975.1 Drosophila guanche | reverse complement strand
AATTTTTAGTTTAAGGGGTTTTCAGTGGTTGCGGTTTGTTTTTTCACATAACTTAAGTATCTTAGATCTGGTTGTAAAGAACTTTGATTATCTGAAAAGTTGATTGATGCTGCTATGAAGTGGATCCAAACTGAGTTTGGTTTTGGCCTACCGTCTGGGTAAAGCTTTTAAATGCAAAAATGCTGATTTTTGTGAGGTTCGTTTTACGAAATTTTTACTTTAAAAACTCGGGAAAAGTCGGGTTTATTTTCTATGGCAGAACTTGTTTTTTAAGAACTTATTAAGGAAGTAACTTTTAGTTTAAGGTTTATTCAGAGGTTGCGGTTTGATTTTTTACATAACTTAAGTATCTTAGATCTGGTTGTAAAAAACTTTGATTATCTGAAAAGTTGATTGATACTGCTATAAAATGGATCCAAACTCTGTATGGTTTTGGCCTACCGTCTCGGAAAAGCTTTGAAATGCAAAAATGTGGATTGTTGTGAGATTTTTTTTTTCTCAAATTTTTGACTTTAAAAACTCGAGAAAAGTCGGGTTTATTTTCTATGGCAGAACTTGTTTTTTAAGAACTTATTAAGGAAGAAATTTTTAGTTTAAGGTTTTTCAGACTTTGCGGTTTGTTTTTTCACTTAAGTATCTTAGATGGATCCAAACTCTGTGTGGTTTTGGCCTACCGTCTGGGTAAAGCTTTGAAATGCAAAAATGTGGATTGTTGGGAGATTTTTTCAGTTTAAGTATCTTAATTTTGGTTGTAAAAAACTTTGATTATCTGAAAAGTTTATTGATTCTGCTATAAAATGGATCCAAACTCTGTTTGGTTTTGGCCTACCGTCTGGGTAAAGCTTTGAAATGCAAAAATCTTGTTTGTTGTGAGATTTTTTGTTTTCGAAATTTTTACTTTAAAAACTCGAGAAAAGTCGGGTTTATTTTCTATGGCAGAACTTGTTTTTTAAGAACTTATTAAGGAAGTAACTTTTAGTTTAAAGTTTTTTCAGACTTTGCGGTTTGTTTTTTCACATAACTTAAGTATCTTAGATCTGGTTGCAAAAAACTTTGATTATCTGAAAAGTTGATTGATACGCTATAAAATGGATCCAAACTATGTGTGGTTTTGGCCTACCGTCTCGGAAAAGCTTTGAAGATCAAAAATGTGGATTGTTGTGAGATTTTTTTCTGTCGAAATTTTAACTTTAAAAACTCGGGAAAAGTCGGATTTATTTTCTATGGCAGAACTTGTTTTTTCAGAACTTATTAAGGAAGTAATTTTTAGTTTAAGGTTTTTTCAGACTTTTCGGTTTGTTTTTTCACATAACTTAAGTATCTTAGATCTGGTTGCAAAAAACTTTGATTATCTGAAAAGTTGATTGATGCTGCTATGAAGTGGATCCAAACTGAGTGTGGTTTTGGCCTACCGTCTGGGTAAAGCTTTTAAATGCAAAAATGCTGATTTTTGTGAGGTTTGTTTTACGAAATTTTTACTTTAAAAACTCGGGAAAAGTCGGGTTTATTTTCTGTGGCAGAACTTGTTTTTTAAGAATTTATTAAGAAAGTAATTTTTAGTTTAAGGGGTTTTCAGTGGTTGCGGTTTGTTTTTTCACATAACTTAAGTATCTTAGATCTGGTTGTAAAGAACTTTGATTATCTGAAAAGTTGATTGATGCTGCTATGAAGTGGAT
>NW_022997441.1:0-1677 GCF_900245975.1 Drosophila guanche | reverse complement strand
TCGGGTTTATTTTCTATGGCAGATCTTGTTTTTTAAGAACTTAACTTAAGTATCTTAGATCTGGTTGCAAAAACTTTGATTTTCTGAAAAGTTGATTGATACTGCTATAAAATGGATCCAAACTCTGTGTGGTTTTGGCCTACCGTCTGGGTAAAGCTTTGAAATGCAAAAATGCTGATTTTTGTGAGGTATTTTTTACAAATTTTTGACTTTAAAAACTCGGGAAAAGTCGGTTTTATTTTCTATGGCAGAACTTGTTTTTTAAGAACTTATTAAAGAAGTAATTTTAAGTTTAAGGTTTTTTCAGAGGTTGGGGTTTGTTTTTTCACATAACTTAAGTATCTAAGATCTGGTTGCCAAAAACTTTGATTTTCTGAAAAGTTGATTGATACTGCTATAAAATGGATCCAAACTCTGTGTGGTTTTGGCCTACCATCTGGGTAAAGCTTTAAAATGCAAAAATGTTGGTTGTTGTGAGATTTTTTTTTCCCAAATTTTGACTTTAAGAACTCGGGAAAAGTCGGGTTTATTTTCTATGGCAGAACTTGTTTTTTAGGAACTAGCAATTTTGTAATTTTTAGTTTAATGTTTTTTCAGAGGATGCGGTTTGTTTTCTCACATAACTTAAATATCTTAATTTTCGTTGTAAAAAAACTTTGATTATCTGAAAAGTTGATTGATACTGCTATAAAATGGATCCAAAATCTGTGTGGTTTTGGCCTACCGTCTGGGTAAAGCTTTGAAATGCAAAAATTTTGATTGTATTGAGAGTTTTTTGTTTTCGAAATTTTGACTTTAAAATCTCGGGAAAAGTCGGGTTTATTTTCTATGCCAGAACTTGTTTTTTAAGAACTTATTAAGGAAGTAATTTTAAGTTTAAGGATTTTTCAGAGGTTGCGGTTTGTTTTTTTTACATAACTTAAGTATCTAAGATCTGGTTGCAAAAAACTTTGATTATCTGAAAAACTGATTGATTCTGCTGTAAAATGGATCCAAACTCTGTGTGGTTTTGGCCTACCATCTGGGTAAAGCTTTGAAATGCAAACATGTTGATTTTTGTGAGGTATATTTTACGAATTTTTGACTTTAAAAACTCGAGAAAAGTCGGTTTTATTTTCTATGGCAGAACTTGTTTTTTAAGAACTTATTAAGGAAGTAATTTTAAGTTTAAGGTTTTTTCAGAGGTTGGGGTTTGTTTTTTCACATAACTTAAGTATCTAAGATCTGGTTGCAAAAATCTTTGATTATCAGAAAAGCTGATTGATTCTGCTGTAAAATGGATCCAAACTCTGTGTGGTTTTGGCCTACCGTCTGGGTAAAGCTTTGAAATGCAAAAATGTGGATTGTTGTGATATTTTTTTTCGAAATTTTTACTTAAAAAACTCGGGAGAAGTCGGTTTTATTTTCTATGCCAGAACTTGATTTTTAAGAACTATCATTTTTGTAATTTTTAGTTTAAGGTTTTTTCAGAGGTTGCAGTTTGTTTTCTCACAAAACTTAAGTATCTTAATTTTCGTTGTAAAAAACTTTGATTATCTGAAAAGTTGATTGATACTGCTATAAAATGGATCCAAAATCTGTGTGGTTTTGGCCTACCGTCTGGGTAAAGCTTTGAAATGCAAAAATGTTGATTTTTGTGAGGTATTTTGTACGAATTTTTGACTTTAAAAACTCGGG
>NW_022997440.1:0-1678 GCF_900245975.1 Drosophila guanche | reverse complement strand
GATTTGTTTTTTCACATATCTTAAGTATCTTAATTTTGGTTGTAAAAAACTTTGATTATCTGAAAAGTTGATTGATACTGCTATAAAATGAATCCAACTGTTTGTGGTTTTATCCTACCGTCTCGTAAAAGCTTTTAAATGCAAAAATGTTGATTGTTGTGAGATTTTTTTTTTTTAATCAGTTTTTTCAGAGATTGCGGTTTGTTTTCTCACAAATCTTAAGTATCTTAATTTTGGTTGTAAAAAACTTTGATTATCTGAAAAGTTGATTGATACTGCTATAAAATGGATCCAAATTCTGTGTGGTTTTGGCCTACCGTCTAGGTAAATCTGTGAAATGCAAAAATGTTTATTTTTGTGAGCTATTTTGTACGAATTTTTGACTTTAAAAACTCGGGAAAAGTCGGGTTTAATTTCTGTGGCAGAACTTGTTTTTTAAGAACTTATTAAGGAAGTAGTTTTTAGTTTAAGGTTTTTTCAGAGGTTGCGGTTTGTTTTTTTTACATAACTTAAGTATCTTAGATCTGATTGAAAAAAAATTTGATTATCTGAACAGTTGATTGATTCTGCTTTAAAATGGATCCAAATTCTGTGTGGTTTTGGCCTACCGTCTGGGTAAAGCTTTGAAATGCAAATATGTTGATTTTTGTGAGGTATAATTTACGAATTTTTGACTTTAAAAACTCGGGAAAAGTCGGGTATATTTTCTATGGCAGAACTAGTTTTTTAAGAATTCATTAAGAATGTAATTTTTTGTTTAAGGTGTTTTTAGAGGTTGCGGTTTTTTTTACATAACTTAAGTATCTTAGATCTGGTTGCAAAAAACTTTGATTATCTGAAAAATTGATTCATACTGCTATTAAGTGGACCCTAACTCTGTGTGGTTTTGGCCTGCCGTCTGGGTAAAGCTTTTAAATGCAAAAATTTTTATTTTTGTGAGGTTTTTTTTAACGAAATTTTGACTTTAAAAACTCGGGAAGGGTCGGCTTTATTTTCTATGGCAGAACTTTTTTTTAAGAATATATTAAGAAAGTAATTTTTAGTTTAAGGTTTTTTCAGAGGTTGCGGTTTGTTTTTTCACATATCTTAAGTATATTAATTTTGGTTGTAAAAAACTTTGATTATCTGAAAAGTTGATTGATAATGCTATAAAACGGATCCAAACTCTGTGTGGTTTTGGCCTACCGTCTGGGTAAAGCTTTAAAACGCACAAATGTTGATTTTTGTGAAATTTTTTTTTTCGAAATTTTTACTTTAAAAACTCGGGAAAAGTCGTGTTTATTTTCTGTGGCAGAACTTGTTTTTTAAGAACTTATTAAAGATGTTATTTTTAGTGAAGGGTTTTTTCAGAGGTTGCGGTTTGTTTTTTCACATAACTTAGGTATTTTAGATCTGATTGCAAAAAACTTTGATTATCTGAAAAGTTGATTGATACTGCTATAAAATGGATCCAAATTCTGTGTGGTTTTGGCCTACCGTCTCGGTAAATCTTTGAAATGCAAAAATGTTGATTGTTGTGAGTTTTTTTGTTTTCGAAATTTTTACTTTAAAAACTCGGGAAAAGTCGGGTTTATTTTCTATGGCAGAACTTGTTTTTTAAGAACTTATTAAGGAAGTAATTTTTAGTTTAAGGGTTTTTCAGAGGTTGCGGTTTGTTTTTTCACATAACTTAAGTATC
>NW_022997439.1:0-1678 GCF_900245975.1 Drosophila guanche | reverse complement strand
AAAATTACATCCTTAATAAGTTCCTAAAAAACAAGTTCTGGCATAGAAAATAAAACCGACTTCTCCCGAGTTTTTAAAGTAAAAATTTCGAAAAAAAATCTTACAACAATCCACATTTTTGCATTTCAAAGCTTTTCCGAAACGGTAGACCAAAACTACACAGAGTTTGGATCCATTTTATAGCAGAATCAATCAACTTTTCTGATAATCAAAGTTTTTTGCAACCAGATCTTAGATACTTAAGTTATGTGAAAAAAAAAGCGCAGCCTCCGAAAAAACCTTAAACTTAAAATAACTTCCTTAATGATTTCTTAAAAAACAAGTTCTGGCATAGAAAATAAAACCGAATTCTCCCGAGTTTTTAAAGTAAAAATTTCGAAAAAAAAGTCTTACAACAATCCACATTTTTGCATTTCAAAGCTTTTCCGAAACGGTAGGCCAAAACCACACAGAGTTTGGATCCATTTTATAGCAGAATCAATCAACTTTTCTGATAATCAAAGTTTTTTGCAACCAGATCTAAGATACTTAAGTTACGTAAAAAAACGAACCGCAACCTCTGAAAAAAACCTTAAACTAAAAATTACAAAAATTCTAATTCTTAAAAAACAAGTTCTGGCATAGAAAATAAAACCGACTTCTCCCGAGTTTTTAAAGAAAAATTTCGAAAAAAAAATCCCACAACAATCCACATTTTTGCATTTCAAAGCTTTTCCGAGACGGTAGGCCAAAACCACACAGAGTTTGGATCCATTTTATAGCAGAATCAATCAACTTTTCTGATTATCAAAGTTTTTTGCAACCAGATCTAAGATACTTAAGTTATGTAAAAAAACGAACCGCAACCTCTGAAAAAAACCTTAAACTAAAAATTACATCCTTAATAAGTTCCTAAAAAACAAGTTCTGGCATAGAAAATAAAACCGACTTCTCCCGAGTTTTTAAAGTAAAAATTTTGAAAAAAAAAATCTTACAACAATCCACATTTTTGCATTTCAAAGCTTTTCCGAAACGGTAGGCCAAAACCACACAGAGTTTGGATCCATTTTATAGCAGAATCAATCAACTTTTCTGATAATCAAAGTTTTTTGCAACCAGATCTTAGATACTTAAGTTATGTAAAAAAACGAACCGCAACCTCTGAAAAAAACCTTAAACTAAAAATTACAAAAATGCTAATTCTTAAAAAACAAGTTCTGGCATAGAAAATAAAATCGACTTCTCCCGAGTTTTTAAAGTAAAAATTTCGAAAAAAAATCTTACAACAATCCACATTTTTGCATTTCAAAGCTTTTCCGAAACGGTAGACCAAAACCACACAGAGTTTGGATCCATTTTATAGCAGAATCAATCAACTTTTCTGATAATCAAAGTTTTTTGCAACCAGATCTTAGATACTTAAGTTATGTGAAAAAACAAAGCGCAACCTCTGAAAAAACCTTAAACTTAAAATTACTTCCTTAATAAGTTCTTAAAAAACAAGTTCTGGCATAGAAAATAAAACCGACTTCTCCCGAGTTTTTAAAGTAAAAATTTCGAAAAAAAAATCTTACAACAATCCACATTTTTGCATTTCAAAGCTTTTCCGAAACGGTAGGCCAAAACCACACAGAGTTTGGATCCATTTTATAGCAGTATCAATCAACTTTTCAGATAATCAAAGTTTTTTGCAACCAGA
>NW_022997438.1:0-1678 GCF_900245975.1 Drosophila guanche | reverse complement strand
CGGAAATTTGTCCCCAGGTGGCAAATGTTAATTATTGCCGTGCCTAGAAGAACGGACCTAGTGCCCGAGGTGAAGTAGTTTTGCACTGTCGGCTGAGCGTCGGAAGAACTGAAAAGGTGCACGGATGAGTCGTCCACTGGATGCTGGAGTACCGCGATGCAGCAGCGTGTGGTGACGGGCTCCACACGTGACGCAATCGTGGGCGCTTGTACACTCTCGTAGCTGGTGACCTCGGGCAAAACAGTTTATGCATCTAGAACGTGCTTCAACGTCCATTTGGAGGAAGTGTGGGCAGAGTCGGATTGGGTGATCTTCCTTGGAACAGAGATCACACTTCTTCGGATTCACGTGGGTATAGAAAGATTGACCTCCTCGGAAGAGGACTGCCTTGAGACCGGAACGGGTTGGCGTGGCTTCCGGAGGGTTTCGGATTTTGATTGCCTTTGGACGGTGGCGGATGCGGATCGCTCCTAGCCTGGGAAGGGTCGCTCTCCATGGCCTCTAGCGTCAAGTATCGCTGTGTGAGGAAGGAGTCCATTTCCGTCCATGGAGGCATTACCTTTTTGTCAGTTACTGACGCTTCCCACACAGCCCGGGTCAGTTTTGGCAGCTTGGAAGCACAGATAGTAGCAAGAAGACTATCCCAATTGTCTGTGCAGACCTTGGAGTGAGCCAGGGCGGTTAATGAATGGTGCTCTGAAGGTCTTTCAAGGCACGACTGGTCTCGGAGTCCACGCGAGGCAGCAATAAAAGGATATTTATTTGGGTGGTCACCATGAGTCGATTATTATCATATCGGGCTGACCAGCTGCCTCGAAACGTTGGTCGTTGGTGAGTAGGGACTTTTCGACTATGGCTTTCGGATCGCCACGGGTCGGAGTGGAGAGGTGGTACAGCTTCTCCACTGGAGATAGCCTCGGATTGTTGATATAAATAGCTGTGAATAGGCCGCGGAACGTCGGCCAGCGGACGTAATCCGCTCCGAAAACTTCAATATCACTGGGAGGCAGCCGACAGCCGCCCTGGGAGGTTTGCGGCACTGGAGGTCGCAGTTCTGGGCGTTCTATTTGGGCTATGAGGTCCGCCACGCACCGCTCGTAGCCCTCATAGCATTCGCCATACTTGTCCTGAACTTTCTGTTGGACTTCAGGGGCCTCGCACAGCAGTGCCAGCGAACATGCCTCAAATTCAGCGTCCACCTTGGCCCACATATTTTGGAGCTGGTCACGACGGACCTTTGAGACCGCGGAGGATGGGGTGGCGGTCCCTGGAGTGGTGAGCCGTGCTTCCAAGGTGGTCAGCCTATCGATGGCTGCCACCAACTTGGTCCGTGCGGAGGGGACGGACGGCTGTGCCATTGGAAGTGTGGCACGAGAATCGTCTAGTTTCGGGAGTTTTGAACCGATTTTGTGGTCAACGCAGTGGCACTAGTGGAGGCCCTTGGAGTATCTGAGGTCGGCGTTGATGGCACGGGCGAGCTGGATGGCCTTGATCTACCAGGCGAAGACACAGACAAAAACTTATTATCGTCTTCCCCACCTGTTGGCATACTAGAACGCCAAATGAGGAATGTGCGGATGAGGAGGGTATTGACACCACACCAGAGGTAGGAAAGAACCAAGGAATTGTTTTCCTGTCGAGCACGAGAAAACAATCGGACGATATTCTTCAAGAAAAA
>NW_022997437.1:0-1679 GCF_900245975.1 Drosophila guanche | reverse complement strand
CATTTTTGCTTTTCAAAGCTTTACTTAGACGGTAGGTCAAAACCACACAGAGTTTGGATCCATTTTATAGCAGTATCAATCAACTTTTCAGATAATCAAAGTTTTTTGCAACCAGATCTAAGATACTTAAGTTATGTAAAAAAACAAACCGCAACCTCTGAAAAAACCTTAAACTAAAAATTACATCTTTAATAACTTCCTAAAAAACAAGTTCTGCCATAGAAAATAAACCCGACTTTTCCCGAGTTTTTAAAGTCAAAATTTCGAAAAAAATACCTCACAAAAATCAACATTTTTGCATTTCAAAGCTGTACCCAGACGGTAGGCCAAAATCACACAGAGTTTGGATCCATTTTATAGCAGAATCAATCAACTTTTCTGATAGTCAAAGTTTTTTGCAACCAGATCTTAGATACTTAAGTTATGTGAAAAAACCTTAAACTAAAAATTTCAAAAATGCTAGTTCTTAAAAATCAAGTTCTGGCATAGACAATAAAACCGACTTCTCCCGAGGTTTTAAAGTAAAAATTTCGAAAAAAAATCTCACAACAATCCACATTTTTTGCATTTCAAAGCTTTACCCAGACGGTAGGCCAAAACCACAAACAGTTTGGATCCATTTTATGGCAGTATCAATCAACTTTTCAGATAATCAAAGTTTTTTAAAACCAAAATTAAGATACTTAAGTTATGTGAAAAAACAAACCGCAACCTCTGAAAAAACCTTAAACTTAAAATTACTTCCTTAATAAGTTCCTAAAAAACAAGTTCTACCATAGAAAATAAACCCGACTTTTCCCGAGTTTTTAAAGTAAAAATATTGAAAAAAAAATCTCACATCAATCAACATTTTTGCATTTCAAAGCTTTACCCAGACGGTAGGCCAAAACCACAAAGAGTTTGGATCCATTTTATAACAGAATCAATCAACTTTTCTGTTAATCAAAGTTTTTTGCAACCAAAATTAAGATACTTAAGTTATGTAAAAAAACAAACCGCAACATCTGAAAAAACATTAAACTAAAAATTACATCCTTAATAAGTTCCTAAAAAACAAGTTCTGCCATAGAAAATAAACCCGACTTTTCCCGAGTTTTTAAAGTAAAAATATCGAAAAAAAAATCTCACATCAATCAACATTTTTGCATTTCAAAACTTTACCCCGACGGTAGGCCAAAACCACACAGAGTTTGGATCCATTTTATAGCAGGATCAATCAACTTTTCAGATAATCAAAGTTTTTACAACCAAAATTAAGATACTTAAGTTAAGTGAAAAAACAAACCGCAACCTCTGAAAAAACCTTAAACTTAAAATAACTTCCTTAATAAGTTCTTAAAAAACAAGTTCTGCCATAGAAAAAAAAATTTAAAGTCAAAATTTCGTACAAAATAGCTCACAAAAATCAACATTTTTGCATTTTATAGCTTTACCCAGACGGTAGGCCAAAACCACACAGAGTTTGGATCCATTTTATAGTAGTATCAATAAACTTTTCAGACAGTCAAAGTTTTTTACAACCAAAATTAAGATACTTAAGTTATGTGAAAAAACAAACCGCAACCTCTGAAAAGTCCTTAAACTTAAAATTACTTCCTTAATAAGTTCTTAAAAAACAAGTTCTGCCAAAATAAACCCGAGATTTTAAAGTACAAATTTCGAAAACAAAAAATCTCACA
>NW_022997436.1:0-1681 GCF_900245975.1 Drosophila guanche | reverse complement strand
CAGATCTAAGATACTTAAGTTATGTAAAAAAACAAACCGCAACCTCTGAAAAAACCTTAAACTAAAAATTACAACCTAAATAAGTTCCTAAAAAACAAGTTCTGCCATAGAAAATAAACCCGACTTTTCCCGAGTTTTTAAAGTAAAAATATCGAAAAAAAAATCTCACATCAATCAACATTTTTTCATTTCAAAGCTTAACCCAGACGGTAGGCCAAAACCACAAACAGTTTGGATCCATTTTATAGCAGTATCAATCAACTTTTCAGATAATCAAAGTGTTTCACAACCAAAATTAAGATACTAAAGTTATGTGAAAAAACATACCGCAACCTCTGAAAAAACCTCAAACTTAAAACTACTTTCTTAATAAGTTCTGAAAAAACAAGTTCTGCCATAGAAAAAAACCCGAGTTTTTAAAGTCAAAATTTCATACAAAATACCTCACAAAAATTAACATTTGTGCATTTCAAAGCTTTTCCGAGACGGTAGGCCAAAACCACAAACAGTTTGGATCCATTTTATAGCAGTATCAATCAACTTTTCAGATAATCAAGATTTTTTACAACCAAAATTAAGATACTTAAGTTATGTGAAAAAACAAATCCCAACCTCTGAAAAAACCTTAAACTTAAATTTACTTCCTTAATAAGTTCTTAAAAAACAAGTTCTGCCATAGAAAATAAAACCGACTTTTCCCAAGTTTCTAAAGTCAAAATTTCGTACAAAATACCTCACAAAAATCAACATTTTTGCATTTCAAAGCTTTACCCAGACGATAGGCCAAAACCACACAGAGTTTGGATCCATTTTATAGCAGAATCAATCAACTTTTCAGATAATCAAAGTTTTTTGCAACCAAATCTTAGATACTTAAGTTATGTGAAAAAAACGAACCGCAACTTCTGAAAAAACATAAAACAAAAAATACCAAAATTGTTAGTTCTTAAAAAACTAGTTCTGCCATAGAAAATAAACCCGACTTTTCCCGAGTTTTTAATGTCAAAATTTCGAAAAAAAAAAATCTCACAACAATCAACATTTTTGCATTTCAAAGCTTTTCCGAGACGGTAGGTCAAACCCACAAACAGTTTGGATCCATTTTATCGCAGTATCAATCAACTTTTCAGATAGTCAAGATTTGTCACAACGAAAATTAAGATACTTAAGTTATGTGAAAAAACAAACCGCAACCTCTGAAAAAACCTTAAACTTAAAATTACTTCCTTAATAAGTTCTTAAAAAACAAGTTCTGGCATAGAAAATAAACCCGACTTTTCCCGAGTTTTTAAAGCCAAAATTTCGAAAACAAAAAATCTCACAACAATCAAAATTTTTGCATTTCAAAGCTTTACCCAGACGGTAGGCCAAAACCACACAGAGTTTGGATCCATTTTACAGCAGAATCAATCAGCTTTTCAGATAATCAAAGTTTTTTGCAACCAGATCTTAGATACTTAAGTTATGTGAAAAAACAAATCCCAACCTCTGAAAAAACCTTAAACTTAAAATTACTTCCTTAATAAGTTCTTAAAAAACAAGTTCTGGCATAGAAAATAAACCCGACTTTTCCCGAGTTTTTAAAGTCAAAAATTCGTAAAATATACCTCACAAAAATCAACATTTTTGCATTTCAAAGCTTTACCCAGACGGTAGGCCAAAACCACACAGAGTTTGGAAA
>NW_022997435.1:0-1682 GCF_900245975.1 Drosophila guanche | reverse complement strand
TGAATGGCTGCAGAATGAGGTAATTGAAGAATCAGAATCCGAGTTCACGAGTCCGGTTGTACTAGTAAAAAAGAATGACGGCAAGCAACGTCTATGTATTGACTTCAGACGCATCAATAAAGTCATCGAAAAAGATCATTTCCCATTGCCGTTGATAGATGACCAGCTAGATCGTTTGCAGGACGCTGTAGTATTCAGTACGATTGACTTGAAAAATGGGTTTTTCCATGTTCCTGTAGCCGAAAAGAGTAGGAAGTACACCCCATTTGTGACGCAAAGCGGACAATACCAGTTTCGCAAGGTCCCAATTGGTTTGTCGAATTCCCCAGGAGTATTGCAAAGACATATTGGCGCAATATTTCGATCACTGACTAGAAAAGGTATAGCACTACCATATGTTGACGACGTAATTATCCCAGCCAAAGACGAGCTAGAAGCCCTAGCAAACCTGAAAGAAGTTCTCAAGACGTGCGAAGAATATGGGCTAGAGCTGAATTTTAAAAAGTGTCATTTTTTACAAACACGAATCCAGTTTCTTGGCCATATTATCGAGAACAAGAAACTATATCCGACACCATTGAAGATTGAAGCCGTTTCGAAGTTCAAGACGCCGCAGACCCTGAAACAGCTTCAGAGTTTTTTGGGTCTTGCAGGATACTTTAGAAAGTTTATCTACAATTACGCGGTGATAGCCAAACCATTGACTGACCTAACGAAGAACAATGCTAAGTTTGTAATTGGCCCAGACGAAGAGAACGCTATTGGAGTGTTGAAGAAATGTTTGACATCAAACCCAGTGCTTGCCATTTACAATCAGCAGTACGAGACAGAGCTCCATACGGATGCATCTATAGATGGATTTGGAGCCGTGCTTATGCAAAAATCACCAGACGATGGGCACTTACATCCAGTGTATTACATGAGTAAGAAGACGACAGATGCACAACGAAAATACACGAGCTATGAGTTGGAAATACTTGCGGTGATTGAAGCATTGACGAAGTTTCGAGTTTATCTTTTGGGTATTCCATTTAAGATTATAACGGACTGCAACGCGTTCACCAAAACACTAGAGAAGCAGAATCTGTGTACAAGGGTGGCAAGATGGATAATGCTTTTGCAGGAGTACAACTACGAAGTCGAGCATCGCGCAGGATCCCGAATGCGCCATGTAGACGCACTTTCACGATATCCCATTATGTCCATAAACGACGGAAGCATTTTAGTTGGCATAGAACAGGCGCAAAAACGAGACGAACACTTGAAGACGATCATGAAGCTTAACAACGACGACAGCCAACCATACGAAGACTACTTTATAAAGTCAGGAATCCTCTATAAATTAGTCAAAGATGTGGAACTGATGGTGATTCCAAAGGATATGCAGAAAACTATCATCGGCAAGGCTCACGATAGAGGACACTTTGCTATCAAGAAGACGAAAGAGTTAATCTGCAAGGAGTATTACATACCAAATTTAGACGACAAAATTAAGAAGTACATCGATTGTTGCATACCTTGCATATTAGTAAATCGCAAGCGTGGTAAACAAGAAGGTCTTTTGAACCCCCTGCAAAAATATGATGTGCCGCTGCAGACCTATCACATCGACTTTTTGGGTCCACTGGAGTCAACCAGCAAGAGCTACAAACACATACTTGTTGTTATCGACGCTTTCACGA
>NW_022997434.1:0-1682 GCF_900245975.1 Drosophila guanche | reverse complement strand
GTTCTGCCATAGAAAATAAAACCGACTTTTCCCAAATTTTAAAGTCAAAATTTCGAAAAAAAAAAATCTCACATCAATCAACATTTTTGCATTTCAAAGCTTTTCCGAGACGGTGGGCCAAAACCACAAACAGTTTGGATCCATTTAATAGCAGTATCAATCAACTTTTCAGATAATCAAAGTTTTTTACAACCAAAATTAAGATACTTAAGTTATGTGAAAAAAACACAACACTGAACAAACCTTAAACCAAAAATTACAAAATTACTAGTTCTTAAAAAACAAGTTCTGCCATAGAAAATAAACCCAACTCTTCCCGAGTTTTTAAAGTCCAAATTTCGTAATAAATACCTCACAAAAATCAACATTTTTGCATTTCAAATCTGTATATTTCCCAGACGGTAAAGTAAAAACACAAAGTGTTTGGAACCAAAACCACACAGAGTTTGGATCCACTTGATAGCAGTATGAATAAACTTTTCAGATAAACAAAGTTCCATACAACCAGATCTAAGATAACTAGGTTATGTGAAAAAAACAAACCTCAACCTCAAAGTCAAAATTTCGAAAAAAAAAAATCTAACATCAATCAACATTTTTGCATTTCAAAGCTTTACCCAGACGGTAACCCAAAACCACACAGTTTGGATCCATTTTATAGCAGTATCAATCAACTTTTCAGATAATCAAAGTTTTTTACAACCAAAATTAAGATACTTAAGTTATGTGAAAAAACAAACCACAACCTCTGAAAAAACCTTAAACTAAAAATTACAAAATTGCTAGTTCTTAAAAAACAAGTTCTGGCATAGAAAATAAAACCGACTTCTCCCGAGTTTTTAAAGTAACAATTTCGAAAAAAAATCTCACAACAATCTCACAACATTTTTGCATTTCAAAGCTTTTCCGAGACGGTAGGCGAAAACCACAAAAAGTTTGGATCCATTTAATAGCAGTATCAATCAACTTTTCAGATAATCAAGGGTTTTTACAACCAAAATTAAGATACTTAAGTTATGTGAAAAAACGAACCGCAACCTCTGAAAAAACCTTAAACTAAAAATTACAAAATTGCTAGTTCTTAAAAAACAAGTTCTGCCATAGAAAATAAATCCAACTTCTCCCGAGTTTTTAAAGTAAAAATATTGAAAAAAAAATCTCACATCAATCAACATTTCTGCATTTCAAAGCTTTACCCGGACGGTAGGCCAAAACCACACAGTTTGGATCCATTTTATAGTAGTATCAATCAACTTTTCAGATAATCAAAGTTTTTTACAACCAAAATTAAGATACTTAAGTTATGTGAAAAAACAAACCACAACCTCTGAAAAAACCGTAAACTAAAAATTACAAAATTGCTAGTTCTTAAAAAACAAGTTCTGGCATAGAAAATAAAACCGACTTCTCCCGAGTTTTTAAAGTAAAAATTTCAAAAAAAAAATCTCACAACAATCCACATTTTTGCATTTCAAAGCTTTTCGAGACGGTAGGCCAAAACCACAAAAAGTTTGGATCCATTTAATAGCAGTATCAATCAACTTTTCAGATAATCAAGGGTTTTTACAACCAAAATTAAGATACTTAAGTTATGTGAAAAAACGAACCGCAACCTCTGAAAAAACCTTAAACTAAAAATTACAAAATTGCTAGTTCTTAAAAAAACAAGTTCTGCCATAGAA
>NW_022997433.1:0-1682 GCF_900245975.1 Drosophila guanche | reverse complement strand
CAACCAAAATTAAGATACTTAAGTTATGTAAAAAAACAAACCGCAACCTCTGAAAAAACCTTAAACTTAAAATTACTTTCTTAATAAGTTCTTAAAAAACAAGTTCTGCCATAAAAAAAACACGTGTTTTAAAGTCAAAATTTCGTACAAAATACCTCACAAAAATGAACATTTTTGCATTTTAAAGCTTTACTCAGACGGTAGGCCAAAACCACACAGAGTTTGGATCCATTTTATAGCAGAATCAATCAACTTTTCAGATAATCAAAGTTTTTTACAACCAAAATTAAGATACTTAAGTTATGTGAAAAACCAACCATCTGAAAAAACCTTAAACTAAAAGTTACTTCCTTAATAAGTTCCTAAAAAACAAGTTCTGCCAAAGAAAATAAACCCAACTTTTCCCGAGTTTTTAAAGTAAAAATATCGAAAAAAAAAAATCTCACATCAATCAACATTTTTGCATTTCAAAGCTTTACCCAGACGGCAGGCCAAAACCACACAGTTTGGATCCATTTTATAGAAGTATCAATCAACTTTTCAGATAATCAAAGTTTTTTACAACCAAAATTAAGATACTTAAGTTATGTAAAAAAACAAACCGCAATCTCTGAAAAAACCTTAAACTTAATATTACTTTCTTAATAAGTTCTTAAAAAACAAGTTCTGCCATAGAAAAAAAAACCCGAGTTTTTAAAGTCAAAATTTCGTACAAAATACCTCACAAAAATGAACATTTTTGCATTTGAAAGCTTTACCCAGACGATAGGCCAAAACAACACAGAGTTTGGATCCATTTTATAGCAGAATCAACTTTTCAGATAATCAAAGTTTTTTACAACCAAAATTAAGATACTTAAGTTATGTGAAAAACCAACCGCAACATCTGAAAAAACCTTAAACTAAAAATTACTTCCTTAACAAGTTCCTAAACAACAAGTTCTGCCAAAGAAAATAAACCCAACTTTTCCCGAGTTTTTAAAGTAAAAATATCGAAAAAAAAAATCTCACATCAATCAACATTTTTGCACTTCAAAGGCTTATCCAGACGGTAGGCCAAAACCACTCAGTTTGGATCCATTTTATAGCAGTATCAATCAACTTTTCAGATCATCAAAGTTTTTTACAAACAAAATTAAGATACTTAAGTTATGTGAAAAAAACGCACCGCAACCTCTGAAATAACCTTAAATTAAAAATTACAAAATTGCTAGTTCTTAAAAAACAAGTTCTGCCAAAGAAAATAAACCCAACTTTTCCCGAGTTTTTAAAGTAAAAATATCGAAAAAAAAAATCTCACATCAATCAACATTTTTGCACTTCAAAGGCTTATCCAGACTGTAGGCCAAAACCACTCAGTTTGGATCCATTTTATAGCAGTATCAATCAACTTTTCAGATCATCAAAGTTTTTTACAAACAAAATTAAGATACTTAAGTTATGTGAAAAAACGAACCGCAACCTCTAAAAAAACCTTAAACTAAAAATTACAAAATTGATAGTTCTTAAAAAAACAAGTTCTGAAATAGAAAATAAAACCAACTTTTCCCGAGTTTTTAAAGTCAAAATTTCGAAAAAAAAAAATCTTACAACAATCAACATTTTTGCATTTCAAAGCTTTTTCGAGACGGTAGGCCAAAACCACCCAGAGTTTGGATCCATTTTATAGCAGAATCAATCAA
>NW_022997432.1:0-1682 GCF_900245975.1 Drosophila guanche | reverse complement strand
TATTTTCTATGGCAGAACTTGTTTTTTAAGAACTTATTAAGGATGTAATTTTTAGTTTAAGGTTTTTTCAGAGGTTGCGGTTTGTTTTTGCATAAAACTTAAGTCTCTTAGATCTGGTTGTAAAGAACTTTGATTATCTGAAAAGTTGATTGATACTGCTATAAAATGGATAAGACTGTGTGTGGTTTTGGTCTGCCGTCTGGGTAAAGCTTTAAAATGCAAAAATATTGATTTTTGTGAGGTACTTTTTAAGAAATTTTGACTTTAAAAATTCGGGAAGAGTCGGGTTTATTTTCTATGGCAGAACTTTTTTTTAAGAACTTATTAAGGATGTAATTTTTAGTTTAAGGTTTTTTCAGAGGTTGCGGTTTGTTTTGGCACATAACTTAAGTATCTTAGATCTGGTTGTAAATAACTTTGATTATCTGAAAAGTTCGATTGATGCTGCTATAAAGTGGATCCAAACTCTGTGTGGTTTTGGCCTATCGTCTGGGTGAAGCTTTGAAATGCAAAAATGTTAATTTTTGTGAGGTTTTTTTTACGAAATTTTGACTTTAAAAATTCGGAAAGAGTCGGGTTTATGTGCTACGGCAGACATTGTTTTTTCAGAATTTTCAAAGTTTGTACTTTTTGTTTAAGGTTTTTTTAGATGTAGCGGTTTGTTTTTTGACAGAACTGAAGTATCTTAGATCTGGTTGTAAAGAACTTTTAATAACTGAAAATTTGATTGATACTGCTATAAAATGGATCCAAACTCTGTGTGGTTTTGGCCTACCGTCTGGGTAAAGCTTTGAAATGCAAAATTGTTGATTTTTTTGAGGTGTTTTGTACCAAATTTGGACTTTAAAAATTTGGGAAAAGTCGGGTTTATTTTCTATGGCAGAACTTTTCCTTTAAGAATTTTCAAAGTTCGTACTTGTTTGTTTAAGGTTTTTTAGAAGTAGCGGTTTGTTTTTTCGCATAACTTAAGTTTCTTAATTTTGGTATTAAAAAACTTTGATTATCTGAAAAGTTGATTGATACTGCTATAAAATGGATCCAAACTCTGTGTGGTTTTGGCCTACCGTCTGGGTAAAGCTTTGAAATGCAAAAATGTTGATTTTTGTGAGGTATTTTGTACGAAATTTTGACTTTAAAAATTCGGGAAAAGTCGGGTTTATTTTCTATGCCAGAGCTTATTTTTTAAGAACTTATTCAGGAAGTAATTTTAAGTTTAAGGTTTTTTTCAGATGTTGCGGTTTGTTTTTTCACATAACTTAAGTATATTAATTTTCGTTGTAAAAAACTTTGATTATCTGAAAAGTTGATTGATACTGCTATAAAATGGATCCAAACTCTGTGTGGTTTTGGCCTACCGGCTGGGTAAAGCTTTTAAAAGCAAAAATGTTGATTTTTGTGAGGTATTTTGTACGAAATTTTGACTTTAAAAACCCTGGTTTATTTTCTATGGCAGAACTTGTTTTTTAGGAACTTATTAAGGATTTAATTTTAAGTTTAAGGTTTTTTCAGAGGTTGCGGTTTGTTTTTTTACATAACTTAAGTATTTTAGATCTGGTTGCAAAACACTTTGATTATCTGAAAAGTTGATTGATATATAAAATGGATCCAAACTCTGTGTGGTTTTGGCCTACCGTCTGGGTAAAGCTTTGAAATGCAAAAATTTTGATTGTTGTGAGATTTTT
>NW_022997431.1:0-1683 GCF_900245975.1 Drosophila guanche | reverse complement strand
AAAAGTTGATTGATACTGCTATAAAATGGATCCAAACTCTGAGTGGTTTTGGCCTACCGTCTCGAAAAGCTTTGAAATGCAAAAATGTGGATTGTTGTGATATTTTTTTTCGAAATTTTGACTTTAAAAACTCGGGAAAAGTTGGATTTATTTTCAATGGCAGAACTTGTTTTTTAAGAACTAGCAATTTTGTAATTTTAAGTTTAAGGTTTTTTCAGAGGTTGTGGTTCGTTTTTTCACATAACTTAAGTATCTTAATTTTGTTTGTAAAAAACTTTGATTATCTGAAAAGTTGATTGATACTGCTATAAAATGGATCCAAACTGAGTGGTTTTGGCCTACCGTCTGGATAAGCCTTTTAAATGCAAAAGTGTTAATTGATGTGAGTTTTTTTTTTTCGATATTTTTACTTTAAAAACTCGGGAAAAGTTGGGTTTATTTTCTTTGGCAGAACTTGTTTTTTAGGAACTTATTAAGGAAGTAATTTTTAGTTTAAGGTTTTTTCAGATGTTGCGGTTGGTTTTTCACATAACTTAAGTATCTTAATTTTGGTTTTAAAAAACTTCGATTATCTGAAAAGTTGATTGATTCTGCTATAAAATGGATCCAAACTCTGTGTGGGTTTGGCCTACCGTCTGGGTAAAGCTTTGAAATGCAAAAATGTTGATTGATGTGAGATTTTTTTTTTCGATATTTTTACTTTAAAAACTCGGGAAAAGTCGGGTTTATTTTCTATAGCAGAACTTGTTTTTTAGGAACTTATTAAGGATGTAATTTTTAGTTTAAGGTTTTTTCAGAGGTTGCGGTNTTGATACTGCTATAAAATGGATCCAAACTGAGTGGTTTTGGCCTACCGTCTGGATAAGCCTTTTAAATGCAAAAGTGTTAATTGATGTGAGATTTTTTTTTCCGATATTTTTACTTTAAAAACTCGGGAAAAGTCGGGTTTATTTTCTATAGCAGAACTTGTTTTTTAGGAACTTATTAAGGATGTAATTTTTAGTTTAAGGTTTTTTCAGAGGTTGCGGTTTGTTTTTTCACATAACTTAAGAATCTGAATTTTGGTTGTAAGAAATTTTGATTATCTGAAAGTTGATTGATACTGCCATAAAGTGGATCCAAACTCTGTGTGGTTTTGGCCTACCGTCTCGGAAAAGCTTTGAAATGCAAAAATGTGGATTGTTGTGAGATTTTTTTTTTTTCGAAATTTTGACTTTAAAAACTTGGGAAGAGTTGGTTTTATTTTCTATGGCAGAACTTGTTTTTTTAAGAACTAGCTATTTTGTAATTTTTAGTTTAAGGTTTTTTCAGAGGTTGTGGTTTGTTTTTTCACATAACTTAAGTATCTTAGACCTGGTTGTAAAGAACTTTGATTATCTGAAAAGTTGATTGATGCTGCTATAAAGTGGAACCAAACTCTGTGTGGTTTTGGCCTACCGCCTGGGTAAAGCTTTGAAATGCAAATCTGTTGATTGATGTTAGATTTTTTTTTTTTTTCGAAATTTTAAATTTGAGGTTGAGGTTTGTTTTTTTCACATAACCTAGTTATCTTAGATCTGGTTGTATGGAACTTTGTTTATCTGAAAAGTTTATTCATACTGCTATCAAGTGGATCCAAACTCTGTGTGGTTTTGGTTCCAAACACTTTGTGTTTTTGCTTTACCGTCTGGGAAATATACAGAT
>NW_022997430.1:0-1683 GCF_900245975.1 Drosophila guanche | reverse complement strand
TAGGCCAAAACCACACAGAGTTTGGATCCATTTTACAGCAGTATCAATCAACTTTTCAGATAATCAAAGTTTTTTGCAACCAGATCTAAGATACTTAAGTTATGTGAAAAAACAAACCGCAACCTCTGAAAAAACCTTAAACTTAAAATTACTTCCTTAATAAGTTCTTAAAAAACAAGTTCTGCCATAGAAAATAAACAAGAGTTTTCAAAGTCAAAATTTCGTACAAAATACATTACAAAAATCAACATTTTTGCATTTCAAAGCTTTACTTAGACGGTAGGCCAAAACCACACAGAGTTCGGATCCATTTTATGACAGAATCAATCAACTTTTCCGATAATCAAAGTTTTTTACAACCACATCTAAGATACTTAAGTTATGTGAAAAAACAAACCGCAACCTCTGAAAAAACCTTAAACTTAAAATAACTTCCTTAATAAGTTCTTAAAAAAAAAGTTTTGGCATAGAAAATAAACCCGACTTTTCCTGAGTTTTTAAAGAAAAAATTTCGAAAAAAAAATCTTACAACAGTCCACATTTTTGCATTTCAAAGCTTTTCCGAGACTGTAGGCCAAAACCACATAGAGTTTGGATCCATTTTATAGCAGTATCAATCAACTTTTCAGATAATCAAAGTTTTTTGCAACCCGATCTAAGATACTTAAGTTATGTAAAAAAACAAACCGCAACCTTTGAAGAAACCTTAAACTAAAAATTACATCCCTAATAAGTTCCTAAAAAACAAGTTCTGCTATAGAAAATAAACCCGACTTTTCCCGAGTTTTTAAAGTAAAAATTTCGAAAAAAAAATCTCACATCAGTCAATATTTTTGCATTTCGAAGCTTTACCCAGACGGTAGGCCAAAACCACACAGAGTTTGGATCCATTTTATAGCAGTATCAATCAACTTTTCAGATAATCAAAGTTTTTTGCAACCAGATCTAAGATACTTAAGTTATGTGAAAAAACAAACCGCAACCTCTGAAAAAACCTCAAACTTAAAATTACTTCCTTAATAAGTTCTTAAAAAACAATTTCTGCCATAGAAAATAAAACCGACTTTTCCCAAGTTTTTAAAGTCAAATTTTCGAACAAAATACCTCACAAAAATCAACATTTTTGCATTTCAAAGCTTTACCCAGACGGTAGGCCAAAACCACACAGAGTTTGTATCCATTTTATAGCAGAATCAATCAACTTTTCAGATAATCAAAGTTTTTTGCAACCAAAATTAAGATAATTAAGTTATGGGAAAAAGCAAACCGCAACCTCTGAAAAAACCTTAAACTAAAAATTGCATCCTTAATAAGTTCATAAAAAAACAAGTTCTGCCATAGAAAATAAACCCGACTTTTCCCGAGATTTTAAAGTCAAAATTTGTAAAAAAAAAAAATCCCACAACAATCAACAGCTTAACCCAGACGGTAGGCCAAAACCACACGGAGTTTAGACCCATTTTATAGCAATAGCAATCAACTTTTTAGATAATCAAAGTTTTTTACAACCAAAACTAGGATACTTAAGTTATGTGAAAAAACAAACCGCAACCTCAGAAAAAACCTTAAAATTAAAACTACTTCCTTAATAAGTTCTTAAAAAACAAGTTCTGCCATAGAAAAAAAACCCGAGTTTTTAAAGTCAAAATTTCGTACAAAATACCTCACAAAAATCAACATTTT
>NW_022997429.1:0-1683 GCF_900245975.1 Drosophila guanche | reverse complement strand
ACAACCAAAATTAAGATATTTAAGTTATGTGAAAAAACAAACCGCAACCTCTGAAAAAACCTTAAACTTAAAATTACTTTCTTAATAAGTTCTTAAAAAACAAGTTCTGCCATAGAAAATAAACCCGAGTTTTTAAAGTCAAAATTTCGTACAAAATACCTCACAAAAATTAACATTTTTGCATTTTAAAGCTTTACCCAGACTGTAGGCCAAACCCACTCAGAGTTTGGATCCATTTTATAGCAGAATCAATCAACTTTTCAGATAATCAAAGTTTTTTACAACCAAAATTAAGATACTTAAGTTATGTGAAAAACCAACCGCAACATCTGAAAAAACCTTAAACTAAAAATTACAAAATTGCTAGTTCTTAAAAAACAAGTTCTGCCATAGAAAATAAAACCAACAATCCACATTTTTGCATTTCAAAGCTTTTCCGAGACGGTAGGCCAAAACCACACAGAGTTTGGATCCACTTTATAGCAGTATCAATCAACTTTTCAGATAATCCAAATTTTTTACAACCAAAATTCAGATACTTAAGTTATGAAAAAAAAAACAAACCGCAAGCTCTAAAAAAAACCTTAAACTAAAAATTACTTCCTTAATAAGTTCTTAAAAAACAAGTTCTACCATAGAAAATAAAACCTACTTTTCCCGAGTTTTTAAAGTCAACATTTGGAAAAAAAAAATCTCACAACAATCAACAATTTTGCATTACAAAGCTTTACCCAGACGGTAGGCCAAAACCACAAACATTTTGGATCCATTTTATAGCAGTATCAATCAACTTTTCAGATAATCAAAGTTTTTTACAACCAAAATTAAGATACTTAGGTTATGTGAAAAAACAAACCGCAACCTCTGAAAAAACCTTAAACTTAAAATAACTTCCTTAATAAGTTCTTAAAAAAGAAGTTCTGCCATAGAAAATAAACCCGAGTTTTCAAAGTCAAAATTTCGTACAAAATACATCACAAAAATCAACATTTTTGCTTTTCAAAGCTTTACTTAGATGGTAGGTCAAAACCACACAGAGTTTGGATCCATTTTATAGCAGAATCAATCAATTTTTCTGATAATCAAAGTGTTTTGCAACCAGATCTTAGATACTTAAGTTATGGGAAAAAACAAACCGCAACCTCTGAAAAAACCTTAAACTAAAAATAAAAAAATTGCTAGTTCCTAAAAAACACGTTCTGCCATAGAAAATAAATCCGACTTTTCCCGAGTTCTTAAAGTCAAAATTTGGGGAAAAAAAAATCTCACAACAATCAACATTTTTGCATTTTAAAGCTTTACCTTTACCTAAAGCTTTACTTAAAATTACTTACTTACCAAGTTCTTAAAAAACAAGTTCTGCCATAGAAAATAAACCCGAGTTTTTAAAGTAAAAATTTCGAAAACCAAAAATATCACAACAATCAACATTTTTGTATTTCAACACTTTTCCGAGATGGTAGGCCAAAACCAAAAACAGTTTGGATCCATTTTATAGCAGTATCAATCAACTTTTCAGATAATCAAAGTTTTTACAACCAAAATTAAGATATGTGAAAAAACAAAGCGCAACCTCTGAAAAAACCTTAAACTTAAAATTACTTACTTACCTAGTTCTCAAAAAACAAGTTCTGCCATAGAAAATAAACCCGAGTTTTTAAAGTCAAAATTTCGTACAATATA
>NW_022997428.1:0-1683 GCF_900245975.1 Drosophila guanche | reverse complement strand
TTAACAGAAAGATTAATCATTGATTTTCTTTCTTTTTTTTTTGAAAATAATGTTTAAACTAATAAACTAACAAATGTTTGTTGAAAATAAGTCATATTAATCGATTTTGAATTTGTGTTTAATATTACTGGCTTCCCAGGACTCTAAGGGCTGAGCATATAATTTAAACAGAAAGATTAATCATTTTTCTATAATGGCGTCCTTTTTTAAGGATTTCTTCTTTGCTGGGTGGTTTTAGAAATAATGTTTAAACAAAAGGGGCTAATGCCAATGTATGGTATTCTTTGCAGTCGGAATTTTTGTGGAAAGGAAGTCTAATTTATTGATTTTGAGATTTAGGTTAATATTACCAGCTAGCCAGGACTCCCAGGACAAATCATATAATTTTTTCGGATAGATTAATCAATTCTTATATAAGGGTTGCTAGTTTTATGGACCCTCTTTTATTGGTTTTGCAGGAAACAAGTTTTAAAGAAACCGGGCCAATGCATAATAGATCAGTATGCAATGAATGAAATATGTACGGTATAAAATATATGTACATATGTACATAAGATCGGATTGCTGGCCAACCGGCTTCAGAAACATATATGGAAGTTATGTCCAACTGATTAGGCAGTTTTTTATTTAATTGGTTTTCTTTATTTATTTTTGAAAATAATGTGTAAACAAATAAACTAAAAATTTTTTGTTGATCAGAAGTCATATTCCTCTATTTTTAAATTCTGTTTAATATTACTGGCTACCAAGAACTCTAAAGGCTAGCCATATAATTTGAACAGAAAGATTAATCATTGGTTGTCTTTCTTTTTTTTTTTTGAAAATAATGTTTAAACTAATAAACTAACAATTTTTTGTTAATTAGAAGTCATATTCCTCGATTTTGTATTTGGGTTTAATATTACTGGCTTCCCAGGACTCTAAGGGCTGAACATATAATTTGAACAGAGAGATTAATCATTTTTCTATAATGGCTGCCTTTTTAGAAGATTTCTTCTTTGCTGGGTGGTTTTATAAATGTTTAAACAAGAGGGGCCAATGCCAATGTACGGTATTTTAGATTAGTCAGATAGATTAATCAATTTTCTATAAGGGGTGCTAGTTTTATGGACCCTCCTTTATTTGGGTTTGCAGGAAATAAGGTTTAAAGAAACCGGGCCTATGCATAATAGTTCAGTATGCAATGAATGAAAGATGTACGGTATAAAATATATGTACATATGTACATAAGATCGGATTGCTGGCCAACCGGCTTCAGAAATATATATGGAAGTTATGTCCAACTGATAAGTCAGTTTCTTATATAATTGGTTTTCTTTCTTTATTTTTGAAAATAATGTGTAAACAAATAAACTAAAAATTTTTTGTTGATTAGAAGTCATATTCCTCGATTTTTAAATTCTGTTTAATATTACTGGCTACCAAGAACTCTAAAGGCTAACCATATAATTTGAACAGAAAGATTAATCATTGGTTTTCTTTCTTTTTTTTTTTTAAATAATGTTTAAACTAATAAACTAACAACTTTTGGTTGAAAATAAGTCATGTTCCTCGATTTTGAATTTGTGTTTAATATTACTGGCTTCCCAGGACTCTAAAGGTTAACTATATAATTTGAACAGAAAGATTCATCATTTCTCTATATTGGCGGCCTTTTTTCAGGATTTCTTCTTTGCTGGGTGG
>NW_022997427.1:0-1685 GCF_900245975.1 Drosophila guanche | reverse complement strand
CATTTCAAAGCTTTACCCAGACGGTAGGCCAAAACCACATACAGTTTTGATCAATTTTTTAGCAGTATCAATCAACTTTTAGATAATCAAAGTTTTTTGCAACCAGATCTAAAATACTTAAGTTATGTGAAAAAACAGACCGCAACCTCTGAAAAAACCTTAAATTAAAAATGACATCTTTAATAAGTTCCTAAAAAAAAGTTCTGCCATAAAAAATAAACCCGACTGTTCCCGTGTTTATAAAGTCAATATTTCGACAATAAAAATCTCACAGCAACCAATATTTGTGCATTTCAAAGCTTTACCCAGACGGTAGACCAAAACCACAAAGAATTTGGATCCATTTTATAGCAGTATCAATAAACTTTTCAGATAATCAAAGTTTTTTGCAACCAGATCTAAGATACTTAAGTTATGTGAAAAACAAACCGAAACCTCTGAAAAAACATTAAACAAAAAAAGTACAAACTTTGAAAGCTCTTAAAAAAAGTTCTGCAATAGAAAATAAACCCTAATGTTCCCGAGTTATTAAAGTCAATATTTCGACAATAAAAATCTCACAACAACCAACATTTTTGCATTTCAAAGCTTTACCCAGACGGTAGACCAAAACCACAAAGAATTTGGATCCATTTTATAGCAGTATCAATAAACTTTTCAGATAATCAAAGCTTTTTGCAACCAAATCTAAGATACTTAAGTTATGTGGAAAAACAAACCGCATCCTCTGAAAAAACCTTAAACAAGAAAAGTACAAACTTTGAAAATTCTTAAAAGAAAAGTTCTGCCATAGAAAATAAACCCGACTGTTCCCGAGTTTTTAAAGTCAATATTTCGACAATAAAAATCTCACAACAACCAACATTTTTGCATTTCAAAGCTTTACCCTGACGGTAGGCCAAAAATACACACAGTTTGTATCAATTTTTTAGCAGTATCAATCAACCTTTCAGATAATCAAAGTTTTTTGCAACCAGATCTAAGATACTTAAGCTATGTGAAAAAACTAACCGCAATCTCTGAAAAAAACCTTAAACAAAATAGTACAAACTTTGAAAAGTCTTAAAAGAACAGTTCTGCCCTAGAAAATAAACCCGACTGTTCCCGAATTTGTAAAGTCAAAATGTCGTGAAAAATACCTCACAAAAATCAACATTTTTGCATTTCAAAGCCTTACCCAGACGGTAGGCCACAACCACACACAGTTTGGATCAATTTTATAGCAGTATCAATCAACTTTACAAATAATCAAAGTTTTTTGCAACCAGATCTAAGATACCTAAGTTATGTGAAAAAACAAACCGCTACTTCTAAAAAAACCTTAAATTAAAAATTACATCTTTAATAAGTTCCTAAAAAAAAGTTCTGCCATAGAAAATAAACCCGACTGTTCCCGAGTTTTTAAAGTCAATATTTCGACAATAAAAATCTCACAGCAACCAATATTTGTGCATTTCAAAGCTTTACCCAGACGGTAGACCAAAACCACAAAAAGTTTGGATCCATTTTATAGCAGTATCAATAAACTTTTCAAATAATCAAAGTTTTTTGCAACCAGATCTAAGATACTTAAGTTATGTGAAAAAACAAACCGCAACCTCTGAAAAAACCTTAAACAAAAAAAGTACAAACTTTGAAAATTCTTAAAAGAAAAGTTCTGCCATAGAAAATAAACCCTAATGTTC
>NW_022997426.1:0-1685 GCF_900245975.1 Drosophila guanche | reverse complement strand
CAAAATGTCGTGAAAAATACCTCACAAAAATCAACATTTTTGCATTTCAAAGCTTTACCCAGACGGTAGGCGAAATCCACACACAGTTTGTATCAATTTTTTAGCAGTATCAATCAACTTTTCAGATAATTAAAGTTTTTTTCAACCAGATCTAAGATACTTATGTTATGTGAGAAAACAAACCGCAACCTTTGAAAAACCCTTAAACAAAAAAAGTACAAACTTTGAAAATTCTTAAAAGAAAAGTTCTGCCATAGAAAATAAGCCCGACTGTTCACGAGTTTTTAAAGTCAATATTTCGACAATAAAAATCTCACAACAATCAACATTTTTGCATTTCAAAGCTTAACCTAGACGGTAGGCCAAAACCACACAGAGTTTGGATCCATTTTTTAGCAGTATCAATCAACTTTTCAGAAAATCAAATTTTTTTGCATCCAGATCTAAGATACTTAAGTTATGTGAAAAAACAAACCGCAACCTCTGAAAAAACCTTAAACTAAAAATTACACTTTTAATAAATTCCTAAAAAAAAAATTCTACCATAAACCCGACTGTTCCCAAATTTTTAAAGTCAATATTTCGACAATAAAAATCTCACAACAATCAACATTTTTGCATTTCGAAGGTTTACCCCAGACAGTAGGCCAAAACCACACACAGTTTGGATCCATTTTATAGCATTTTCAATAAACTTTTCAGATAATCAAAGTTTTTTGCAACCAGATCTAAGATACTTAAGTTATGTGAAAAAACAAAATACTACCTCTGAAAAACCTTAAACTAAAAATTACATCTTTAATAAGTTCCTAAAAAAAAGTTCTGCCATAGAAAACAAACCCGACTGTTCCCGAGTTTTTAAATTCAATATTTCGACAATAAAAATCTCACAACAATCAACATTTTTGCATTTCGAAGGTTTACCCCAGACAGTAGGCCAAAACCACACACAGTTTGGATCCATTTTATAGCAGTATCAATCAACTTTACTGATAATCAAAGTTTTTTTTCAACCAGATCTAAGATACTTAAGTTATGTGAAAAAACAAAATACTACCTTTTAAAAAACCTAAAACTAAAAATTACATCCTTATTAAGTTCTTAAAAACCAGTTCTGCCATAGAAAATAAACCCGACTACTGTTCCCGAATTTGTAAAGTCAAAATGTCGTGAAATATACCTCACAAAAATCAACATTTTTGCATTTCAAAGCTTTACCCGGACGGTAGGCCACAACCACACACAGTTTGGATCCATTTTTTAGCGGTATCAATCAACTTTTCAGAAAATCAAATTTTTTTGCAACCAGATCTAAGATACTTAAGTTATGTGAAAAACAGACCGCAACCTTGGAAAAAACCTTAAACTAAAAATTACACTTTTAATAAATTCCTAAAAAAAAAATTCTGCCATAAACCCGACTGTTCCCGAATTTTTAAAGTCAATATTTCGACAATAAAAATCTCACAACAGCCAAAAATTTTGCATTTCAAAGCTTTACCCAGACGGTAGGCCAAAACCACACACAGTTTGGATCAATTTTTTAGCAGTATCAATCAACTTTTCAGATAATCAAAGTTTTTTGCAACCAGATCTAAGATACTTAAGTTATGTGAAAAAACAGACCGCATCCTCTGAAAAAACCTTAAACTAAAAATTACATCTTTAATAAGTTCCTAAAAAAA
>NW_022997425.1:0-1686 GCF_900245975.1 Drosophila guanche | reverse complement strand
TTATTTTCTATGGCAGAACTTTTTTTTAGGAACTTATTAAAGATGTAATTTTTAGTTTAAAATTTTTTTCAGAGGTTGCGGTCTGTTTTTAACACATAACTTAAGTATCTTAGATCTGGTTGCAAAAAACTTTGATTATCTGAAAAGTTGATTGATACTGCTAAAAAATTGATCCAAACTGTGTGTGGTTTTGGCCTACCGCCTGGGTAAAGCTTTGAAATGCAAAAATGTTGGTTGTTGTGAGATTTTTATTGTAGAAATATTGACTTTAAAAACTCGGGAGCATTAGGGTTTATTTTCTATGGCAGAACTTTTCTTTTAAAAATTTTCAATGTTTGTACTTTTTCTGTTTAAGGTTTTTTCAGAGGTTTCGGTTTGATTTTTCACATAACTTAAGTATCTTAGATCTGGTTGCAAAAAACTTTGATTATCTGAAAAGTTTATTGATACTGCTATAAAATGGATCCAAACTCTGTGTGGTTTTGGCCTACCGTCTAGGTTAAGATTTGAAATGCAAAAATGTTGATTGTTGTGAGATTTTTATTGTAGAAATATTGACTTTAAAAACTCGGGAAAAGCTTTGAAATGCAAAAATGTTGATTTTTGAGAGTTATTTTTCACGACATTTTGACTTTACAAATTCGGGAACAGTCGGATTTACTTTCTATGGCAGAACTTTTCTTTCAAGAATTTTCAAAGTTTGTACTTTTTTGTTTAAGGTTTTTTCAGAGGTTGCGGTTTGTTTTTTCACATAACTTAATTATCTTAGATCTGGTTGCAAAAAACTTTGATTATCTGAAAAGTTTATTGAAACTGCTATAAAATGGATACAAACAGTGTGTGGTTTTAGCCTACCGTCTGGGTAAAGCTTCGAAATGCAAAAATGTTGATTGTTTTGAGATTTTTTTTGTCGAAATATTGACTTTAAAAACTCGGGAACAGTCGGGTTTATTTTCTATGGCAGAACTTTTCTTTTAAGAATTTTCAAAGTTTGTTTTTTTTTGTATACGGTTTTTTCAGAGGTTGCGGTTTGTTTTTTCACATAACTTAAGTATCTTAGATCTGGTTGCAAAGAACTTGGATTATCTGAAAAGTTTATTGATACTGCTATAAAATGGATCCAAACTCTGTGTGGTTTTGGCCTACCGTCTGGGTAAAGCTTTGAAATGCAAAAATGTTGATTTTTGAGAGGTATTTTTCACGACATTTTGACTTTACAAATTCGGGAACTGTCGGATTTACTTTCTATGGCAGAACTTTTCTTTTAAGAATTTTCATAGTTTGTACTTTTTTGTTTAAGGTTTTTTTCAGAGATTGCGGTTTGTTTTTTTCACATAACTTAAGTATCTTAGATCTGTTTGCAAAAAACTTTGATTATCTGAAAAGTTTATTGATACTGCTATAAAATGCATCCAAACTCTGTGTGGTTTTGGCCTACCGTCTAGGTAAAGCTCTGAAATGCAAAAATGTTGATTGTTGTGAGATTTTTATTGTCGTAATATTGACTTTAAAAACTCGGGAACATTAGGGTTTATTTTCTATGGCAGAACTTTTCTTTTAAGAATTTTCAATGTTTGTACTTTTTCTGTTTAAGGTTTTTTCAGAGGTTGCGGTTTTTTTTTTCACATAACTTAAGTATCTTAGATCTGGTTGCAAAAAACTTTGATTATCTGAAAAGTTTATTGA
>NW_022997424.1:0-1686 GCF_900245975.1 Drosophila guanche | reverse complement strand
TTGAGCCATCAGTAAAGATTCGAATGGCTCCCTTTGGACCAGGTGGTCCCTCAAGCCAGTTGTTTCTGTGAGGGATGATTGTTTCAAAGGGGGTATCTGTATACTCCCTCGGAACGCAGTAGTCCGTTTTTATGGGGACGATTTTGTTTCCATTTAGGATGGACGCATGACCGGTGTGATGTGACACCCATTGGCCAGAGTCTCTAAGACGGATTGCTGCCATTTCTGCCTGCTCCTTACCTGCAAGGTCAAGGCTCTTCAGGCATAGTATAGCATTTAGCGCATCCGTGGGTGTTGTGCTCAGAGCTCCACTGATGCTTTGGGCTGCAGTACGCTGCACCTTGCCTAGTTGTTTAGTGATGGTCCCCTTCGATAGGGCAGTCCACCACACTGCGACTCCGTAGAGCAGTATTGGTCTTACTATTGCTAGGTAGATCCATTGGACTATTCTTGGGTTCATGCCCCATTTTAGCCCAATGGCCTTCTTGCAAGTGTAGAGGGCTATAGTGGCCTTCTTCACTCTGTCTTTGATGCTCAGGTTCCAGCTGAGCTTTTTATCAATTACCAACCCTAAGTAACTGGCACTGTCGCTGAAGGAGAGCCTGCATCCGTTTAGTATTGGGGGGTTGAGGGACGGGATTTTGTATTTGGTTGTAAACAACACAAGTTAAAGTTTTAGAGGGATTAATTCCCAGTCCACGCGACTTTGTCCGTTCTGACAGTCGCGCGAGCTTCGCGGTCATTAATTCGCAGAGTGTTTGAGGGAATTTTCCCGAGAAGATAATGGCAACGTCGTCCGCGTATGCTACCACCTTACAGCCCTCCCCTTCCAGGTCACACATAATCTTATTGACTGCTATGTTCCATAGCAGGGGAGACAGGACACCGCCTTGCGGGGTGCCTCTGTTGACATACCTTGACTGAGTGGACGATCCCATTGATGATGTCACTGTCCTGCATGTGAGCAATTGATCTATGAGCATCACCAAGTGACAATCCACTCCCAGGTCAGTCAGGGCCTCTGTGATGGCTTCCGGTATGACATTGTTAAAAGCTCCCTCAATGTCTAGGAAAGCGATTAAGGAGTATTCTTTGACGTGTAGAGATTTCTCTACCGCCGAGATTACTTCATGGAGTGCCGTTTCCGTGGATTTCCCTTTTCGGTAGGCATGTTGGGCGCCTGACAGCCACTGAGGATTAATTGTTGTCCTCAGCTGCAGCCCTACTAGTCTTTCAAAGGTTTTGAGAAGGAAGGACGATAGACTTATTGGTCTGAAGTTTTTTGGGGTTGTGTGTGAGGGTTTCCCTGCTTTAGGGATAAAGACTATTTTAGCCTTTAGCCAAGCGCGGGGGATTTTTCCCACTGTCAGTATCTTCCTGAAGATACTTTGCAGCCAGTTGATGGCCATGTCCCCGGCTTTTTGTAGCTGAGCTGGAATGACTTGGCCCGGGCCAGGTGATTTGTAGGATTTAAAGCTGTTTACTGCCCAGCTAATATTCCGTTTTGTGAGGATGTGCCCCATCGAGGTTTCCAGGCCTTCACTTGGGGTGTCTGCCGGCTTGATGGTCGTACACCCAGGAAAATGAGTATCGAGTAGAATGTGTAGGGAGTCCTCACTAGAGTTTGTCCACGTACCATCAGTTCTCTTGAGATATCCCACCAAATGTTTGGATGGATGTTTTTGA
>NW_022997423.1:0-1687 GCF_900245975.1 Drosophila guanche | reverse complement strand
TATGGAAGAACTTTTCTTTTAAGAACTTATTAAGGAAGTAATTTTTAGTTTAAGGTTTTTTTTAGAGCTTGCGGTTTGTTTTTTTTTTCATAACTTAAGTATCTTAGATCTGGTTGCAAAAAAACTTTGATTATCTGAAAAGTTGATTGATTCTGCTATAAAATGGATCCAAACTCTGTGTGGTTTTGGCCTACCGTCTCGGAAAAGCTTTGAAATGCAAAAATGTGGATTGTTGTGAGATTTTATTTTTTTTTTTCGAAATTTTGACTTTAAAAACTCGGGAAAAGTTGGTTTTATTTTCTATGGCAGAACTTGTTTTTTAAGAACTAGCAATATTGTAATTTTTAGTTTTAGGGTTTTTCAGAGGTTGCGGTTCGTTTTTTCACATAACTTAAGTATCTTAATTTTGGTTGTAAAAAATTTTGATTATCTGAAAAGTTGATTGATACTGCTATAAAATGGATCCAAACTCTGTGTGGTTTTGGCCTACCGTCTCGGAAAAGCTTTGAAATGCAAAAATGTTGATTTTTGTGAGATTTTTTTCTCTCGAGATTTTGACTTTAAAAACTCGGGAAAAGTCGGTTTTTATTTTCTATGGCAGAACTTGTTTTTTACGAACTAGTAATTTTGTAATTTTTAGTTTAAGGTTTTTTCAGAGGTTGTGGTTTGTTTTTTTACATAACTTAAGTATCTTAACTTTGGTTATAAAAAACTTTGATTATCTGAAAAGTTGATTGATACTGCTATAAAATGGATCCAAACTCTTTGTGGTTTTGGTCTACCGTCTGGGTAAAGCTTTGAAATGCAAAAATGTTGGTTGTTGTGAGATTTTTATTGTCGAAATATTGACCTTAAAAACTCGGGAACAGTCCGGTTTATTTTCTATGGCAGAACTTTTTTTTAGGAACTTATTAAAGATGTAATTTTTAGTTTAAGGTTTTTTTTAGAGCTTGCGGTTTGTTTTTTTTTCATAACTTAAGTATCTTAGATCTGGTTGCAAAAAGCTTTGATTATCTGTAAAGTTGATTGATACTGCTATAAAATGTATCCAAACTGTGTGTGGTTTTGGTCTACCGTCTGGGAAAAGCTTTGATATGCAAAAATGTTGATTTTTCGAGGTATTTTTTACGAAATTTTGACTTTAAAAACTCGGGAAAAGTTGGTTTTATTTTCTATGGCAGAACTTGTTTTTTAAGAACTAGCAATTTTGTAATTTTTAGTTTAAGGTTTTTTCATAGGTTGCGGTTTGTTTTTTCACATAACTTAAGTATCTTAATTTTGGTTGTAAAAAACGTTGATTATCTGAAAAGTTGATTGATACCGCTATAATATGGATCCAAACTCTGTGTGGTTTTGGCCTACCGTCTGGGTAAAGCTTTGAAATGCAAACATGTTGATTTTTGTGAGGTATTTTTTACAAAATTTTGATTTTAAAAATTCGGGAAAAGTCGTGTTTTTTATTTCTATGGAAGATACCAAAACCACACAGAGTTTGGATCCATTTTTTAGCAGTGTTAATAAACTTTTCAGATAATCAAAGTTTATTGCAACCAGATCTAAGATACTTAAGCTATGTGAAAAAACAAACCGCAATCTCTGAAAAAACCTTAAACAAAAAAGTACAAACTTTGAAAATTCTTAAAAGAAAAGTTCTGCCATAGAAAATAAACCCGACTATTCCCGAATT
>NW_022997422.1:0-1687 GCF_900245975.1 Drosophila guanche | reverse complement strand
AAGAAAAAAACCGTTAAGAAAATAAACAAATATTTGCTTTAAATAGTATTTACGATGTTCATGAACTGCCCCAAGGCTGTGTCTTTTCATTTTGAAAAAAGCTTTTTTGCAATTGGCCGTTGTGTTTTTGTTGTTACATTTTACCGCATGTTTTGTATGCATTCATTTTTATTTCAAAAAACAAAGTTTTTTTTTCATTTTTTCAAACTTTTTATATATTTTTCATGTTGATTAGTGTATAGTTTACATAATTTTCATATATTTAAATCTGATCGACATCTATTTGTTTGTTCTTTAGCATTTTTTTGAATGGTTTCATCTATATTTTTCAATCACTTTTTGTCATACGAAATTCATATAAATTTGTGCCATTTCTTTTCAACTACTTTAAAAAATCTTGTGTATAACCGATTTTTTACTCTGTTTTGCTTATACTTTCAATGTTTTTTCCTTATAAATTCATTTATTATTTTGTTTTTTTTTAACTTTTCATATTTTTTTCAACTACTTTAAAAAATCTTGTGTATAACCGATTTTTTACTCTGTTTTGCTTATACTTCCAATGTTTTTTCTTTATAAATTCATTTATTATTTTAGCTTTCTTGATTTGCGTTACTTTTTTTCTTTTCCTTATTTCTTTGATTTCTTCAATTCTACCAATGTTTGTTAAATTTAAGAATTCAAAAAGTACATTATAACATTATAACATTATAACATTACCACCGTGTGTTGAGTTTTATATATTTATTCTTAAAGATAAATATTTTCTCTGATCAAAAACATCTCAAAAATATTTCAAAAACATCTTCCGGATTATATTTCGGGTATGTTGCATAGTTATTCGCTAAATGAATCATTACTTTATATTCACTCTCGAGTTGCATTTAATCTTTTTTTCAGTTCCGATTACTAAAATTTCTTTTTTTCATTTCTCTCATTTCTCTCATCTAGTTCTCTGAAAATCATCGATTATTTCCAAAAATTTATTTTGGTTTACAAACAAGCTCTAATTTGTGCCCTTGTAATTCGACATCTCTATCGTTAAAATTAGTAAAACGCTCCTTCTTACGTTTGTTTCAATAGATCTAGAAAGGAAAAGCATGGTCTTTTCCATAAGTATATACATATTCATTTATTATTTTTATCCCCGAATCTTTCCCTTTGTTTCTTCTCTTTTCCCTCTGGTTTTTTCAATTCTACAAAATATCAAATTTATACTACGTATATTTGTTAAATTTATGATTTTATTTATTCATATTAAAACTTTTATATTGAAAAAAAACAGAGAATTTTATCGGAATCATTCCTCGAAAGCTAACAAAATACGCAAAAAGTCGTCAATAGGTGACGCTTCACACAGTTTTCTGATTTGGAGCATGTCATTTGAAATTTAGTCAGTTACAGCACTATCGAAGTTAGCGAAGGAGGAGCTTGTCTCTGAGATTTTTTTGCGTGAAGGAATGGAGAGAGAAAGAGAGAAGGAGTGTGGAGAGAGAGAGAAGAAAAGAAAGAAAAGTTGAAGAAAAATGAACTGTTTTTGAAAAGAACATTGTTTGACGAGAAAGCGAGAAGGCGAAAGAAAAAAAAAATAACAGAAAAGAAAGAAAGCCAAAATACACAATGGGCACACAGGTGGAGAAATCTCTAAGAAGAAGAAAAAAATAACAAAAAAGTTAGAAGTAGAACA
>NW_022997421.1:0-1687 GCF_900245975.1 Drosophila guanche | reverse complement strand
CACCACTCCCCATAGAGGTTTTTTGCCACGGCTTCCGCAAATCGGGTGCCTTCAATAGGGAGTGCCTCTTAGTAGTCATTTGTTCTCGTATTTTAATACAAGAAACACACAAACACTTAAATATTATTCGTATATAGTAACAACTATACACATATCCAACCAAATACAGTATCAGACATTGCCGGCTAGGTATTTTCCCCATATCATATGCAAAGACAAATTTTAAATTTTTCATCATATGAAATATACCAAGCACGACACCACTCCCCATAAAGGTTTTCTGCCACGGCTTCCGCAAATCGGGTGATTACAATCGAGAGTGCCCCTTAACAGTCATTTGTTCTCGTATTTTAATACAAGAAACACACAAACACTTCAATATTATTCGTATATAGTAACAATTATATACATATCAAACAATATAAAGTATCAGACATTGCCATCTAGGTATTTTCCCCATATCATATGTAAGGACAAATTTTAAATTGTTCATCATATGAAATATACCAAGCACGACACCACTCCCTATAAAGGTTTTCTGCCACGGCTTCCGCAAATCGGGTGATAACAATCGAGAGTGCCCCTTAACAGTCATTTGTTCTCGTATTTTAATACAAGAAACACACAAACACTTCAATATTATTCGTATATAGTAACAATTATATACATATCAAACCATATAAAGTATCAGACATTGCCATCTAGGTATTTTCCCCATGCCATATGTAAGGACAAATTTTAAATTGTTCATCATATGAAATATACCAAGCACGACACCACTCCCTATAGAGGTTTTTTGCCACAGCTTCCGCAAATCGGGTGCCTTCAATAGGAAGTGCCTCTTAGTAGTCATATGTTCTCGTATTTTAATAAAATAAACACGCAAACACTTCAATATTATTCGTATATAGTAACAATTATATACATATCAAACCAAATAAAGTATCAGACATTGCCATCTAGGTATTTTCCCCATATCATATTTCAGGACAAATTTTTAATTCTTCATCATATGAAATATACCAAGCACTACAACACTCCCTATAGAGGTTTTTTGCCACGGCTTCCGCAAATCGGGTGCCTTCAATAGGGAGTGCCTCTTAATAGTCATTTGTTCTCGTATTTTAATACAAGAAACACACAAAAACTTCAATATTATTCGTAAATAGTAACAATTATATACNATTGCCATCTAGGTATTTTCCCCATGCCATATGTAAGGACAAATTTTAAATTGTTCATCATATGAAATATACCAAGCACAACACCACTCCCTATAGAGGTTTTTTGCCACGGCTTCCGCAAATCGGGTGCCTTCAATAGGGAGTGCCTCTTAGTAGTCATATGTTCTCGTATTTTAATACAAGAAACACACAAAAACTTCAATATTATTCGTAAATAGTAACAATTATATACATATCAAACCAAATAAAGTATCAGACATTGCCATCTAGGTATTTTCCCCATATAATATGTAAGGACAAATTTTAAATTGTTCATCATATGAAATATACCAAGCACGACAACACTCCCTATAGAAGTTTTTTGCCACGGCTTCCGCAAATCGGGTGCCTTCAATAGGGAGTGCCTCTTAGTAGTCATTTGTTCTCCTATTTTAATACAAGAAACACACAAACACTTCAATATTATTCGTAAATAGAAACAATTATATACATATCAAACCATA
>NW_022997420.1:0-1688 GCF_900245975.1 Drosophila guanche | reverse complement strand
CGAAAATTAAGATACTTAAGTTATGTGAGAAAACAAACCGCACCTTCTGAAAAAAGTAAAAATATCGAAAAAACAAAATCTCACAACAATCCACATTTTTGCATTTCAAAGCTTTTCCGAGACGGTAGGCCAAAACCACACAAAGTTTGGATCCATTTTATACCAGTAGCAATAAACTTTTCAGATAGTCAAAGTTTTTACAACCAAAATTAAGATACTTAAGTTATGTGAAAAAACAAAACGCAACCTCTGAAAAAACCTTAAACTTAAAATTACTTCCTTAATAAGTTCTTAAAAAACAAGTTCTGCCATAGAAAATAAACCCGACTTTTCCCGAGTTTTTAAAGTCAAAAATTCGTAAAATATACCTCACATCAATCAACATTTTTGCATTTCAAAGCTTTACCCAGACGGTAGGCCAAAACCACAAACAGTTTGGATCCATTTTATAGCAGTATCAGTCAACCTTTCAGATAATCAAAGTTTTTTGCAACCAGATCTTAGATACTTAAGTTATGTGAAAAAACAAACTGCAACCTCTGAAAAAACCTTAAACTAAAAATTACAAAAATGCTAGTTCTTAAAAAACAAGTTCTGGCATAGAAAATAAAACCGACTTCTCCCGAGTTTTTAAAGTAAAAACTTCGAAAAAAACAAATCTCACAACAATCCACATTTTCGCATTTCAAAGCTTTTCCGAGACGGTAGGCCAAAACCACACAGAGTTTGGATCCATTTTATATATCAATCAACTTTTCAGATAATCAAAGTATTTTGCAACCAGATCTAAGATACTTAAGTTATGTAAAACAACAAACCGCAACCTCTGAAAAAACCTTAATCTTAAAATTACTTCCTTAATAAGTTCTTAAAAAACAAGTTCTGCCATAGAAAATAAACCCGAGTTTTTAAAGTCACAACTTCGTACAAAATACATGACAAAAATCAACATTGTTGCATTTCAAAGCTTTACCCAGACGGTAGGCCAAAATCACACAGAGTTTGGATCCATTTTATAGCAGAATCAATCAACTTTTCTGATAATCAAATTTTTTTGCAACCAGATCTTAGATACTTAAGTTATGTAAAAAAAACAAACCGCAACCTCTGAAAAAACATTTAACAAAAAATTACAAAATTGTTAGTTCTTAAAAAACAAGTTCTGGCATAGAAAATAAACCCGACTTTTCCCGAGTTTTTAAAGTCAAAATTTCGAAAACAAAAAATCTCACAAAAATCAAAATTTTTGCATTTCAAAGCTTTACAAAGACGGTAGGCCAAAACCACACAGAGTTTGGATCCATTTTATAGCAGTATCAATCAACTTTTCAGATAATCAAAGTTTTTTTACAACGAAAATTAAGATACTTAAGTTATGTGAGAAAACAACCCGCACCTTCTGAAAAAAGTAAAAATATCGAAAAAAAAAATCTCACAACAATCCACATTTTTGCATTTCAAAGCTTTTCCGAGACGGTAGGCCAAAACTACACAGAGTTTGGATCCATTTTATACCAGTAGCAATCAACTTTTCAGATAATCAAAGTTTTTTACAACCAAAATTAAGATACTTAAGTTATGTGAAAAAACAAACCGCAACCTCTGAAAAAACCTTAAACTTAAAATTACTTTCTTAATAAGTTCTTAAAAAACAAATTCTGGCATAGAAAATAAACCTGACTTTTCCC
>NW_022997419.1:0-1688 GCF_900245975.1 Drosophila guanche | reverse complement strand
TGTAGTGGCGCTGGGAGTTGCAGCTGAACACAAAATAATTACAAGCAGCGAATGATATTATCGCATGCGATAAAGTTAGATAAATTATGCTGACAGAATCAAAGCTTAGCTCAGCAAAGCTTAGCTGTTAAATCAGCTGATTGGGTGAAGCTTTCGTTGATGACAGCTGTCAACATAAGCTTTTAGAACACGGTTTTAGCACTTCCGATCGCATTTAAACGGGACGAGCCCCCAGAAAAATTCTTCTTTTCGTCTATCTAAAATTCTGATCGGTTCGTGACCCGTCCGATAGTGAGTTAATTTTTCGACCCACCACGTGTGTGTGAAAAAGTAAAAAGTTAAAAACCGAACGCCGTGCAGTGAATATAAATATCAGTGAATTTAAATTTCACCTGGCCTAGAGCCATCCCAACGTTTTTGGGCGAGCGTGCAATCCACGCAATCCCAAACTTTTTGGACTGGCGTTCAATCCACGCCATCCACGACAGAAGAGAAATATAATTATCCACGGAAATCCCGGAAAGATTGGTAGGTCCAATGTGGGAGAGACCCGAACAAATGTTCTTATAATAGCTCTTGGCTGTATTCCTTCCCCCCCCACAGGGCTTCGCTACGCTTTCCCCCCCACACTCAGCCAGAGCAGCAGCGCATTGACGTTTTGTTGGCAATACGCTGAGGGGTGGGGAATTTTTCTTGGGAGACCGGTGGAAGCCCGGCTCCAGAACCTATGTAACACCATAGCCTGTAACTTCACAATGACCATGACGTAACCTTGCAGTAACCTCTGCGCAGGCGCCACAGCCGACAGTGTCGTACCGCTAAGAGGGCCACCATTATATCTTAGGCTGCAATCAAAGCCTAAAGCACTGTCTTTTATTTTAATAATTAATTAAATTTAAATTTTGTTAATGCTAATACTCTTTTCTATTATTATATTCTATTTGATTTAACGACCTTTAATTCCCCCTTAATTATGTGACATTAGTGAAAGAAGAAAGAAAGGAAAAATAAGTTTGTAAGAGAAAAAAAATATTGAACTATAACGTGCAGTCGGCCAAAGCCAACAGGGAACCATAATTAATATATTCCACAGCTTCTTCAAAACCCCAGCGAAAGGCCTTTCAGCGAGGGAGTACTGTAAGCATACATACATGCATACCAAACTGTGAGTGATAAAAGATCAAATTTTTTTTGTTCCCTTTTGGTGCGTTCTTCCCGCTAGACGAACCGACCAGCGCATAAAAGTTTATGCACTAGCGCCAGAGCTTTGTTGCTTTTGCTGCTATTGTAATTTGTGCACGCCATGCATTCCATGCAGTTGCTTACATGGAGAAACTAAAACGAAAAGTACACTAGCCAACAAAAAAAAAATATTTTTTTGTTTTCCTTCTTTTCTTTTTTTTTAACATATGCTTTTCATTATTATATTTAGTCCCATTCATTTATATTCCATATTCAATAATCGTATCTTAATTTAATGTTACATTTCACCTATTATATTCATACATACATTTACTTTTTCTTTGATATATTTTTATAATTTTCTTTCCTACTTTATATTATTTTCCTTTTTTTTATTTGGGTAAATTGACATAAGTTGTTTCGAAATCTAGTGTAAAATCGATACTTTTGGATGTGTTTTGCGATGTTGAATAAATTTAGCTATAAGCGTTAATATGAACTCCTGC
>NW_022997418.1:0-1688 GCF_900245975.1 Drosophila guanche | reverse complement strand
TTCTCGTATTTTAATACAAGAAACACACAAACACTTCAATATTATTCATATATAGTAACAATTATATACATAACCAACCAAATAAAGTATCAGACATTACCATCTACGTATTTTCCCCATATCATATGAAAGGACAAATTTTAAATTGTTTATCATATGAAATATACCAAGCACGACACCACTCCCTATAGAGGTTTTTGCCACGGCTTCCGCAAATCGGGTGCCTTCAATAGGGAGTGCCTCTTAGTAGTCATTTGTTCTCGTATTTTAATACAAGAAACACACAAACACTTCAATATTATTCATATATAGTAACAATTATATACATATCAAACCATATAAAGTATCAGACATTGCCATCTAGGTATTTTCCCCATATCATATGTAAGGACAAATTTTAAATTGTTCATCATATGAAATATACCAAGCACGACACCACTCCCTATAGAGGTTTTTGCCACGGCTTCCGCAAATCGGGTGCCTTCAATAGGGAGTGCCTCTTAGTAGTCATTTGTTCTCGTATTTTAATACAAGAAACACACAAACACTTCGATATTATTCGTAAATAGAAACAATTATATACATATCAAACCATATAAAGTATCAGACATTGCCATCTAGGTATTTTCCCCATATCATATGTAAGGACAAATTTTAAATTGTTCATCATATGAAATATACCAAGCACGACACCACTCCCTATAAAGGTTTTCTGCCACGGCTTCCGCAAATCGGGTGATTACAATCGAGAGTGCCCCTTACCAGTCATTTGTTCTCGTATTTTAATACAAGAAACACACAAACACTTCAATATTATTCGTATATAGTAACAACTATACACATATCCAACCAAATAAAGTATCAGACATTGCCGGCTAGGTATGTTCCCCATATCATATGCAAAGACAAATTTTNGCAAATCGGGTGATTACAATCGAGAGTGCCCCTTACCAGTCATTTGTTCTCGTATTTTAATACAAGAAACACACAAACACTTCAATATTATTCGTATATAGTAACAACTATACACATATCCAACCAAATAAAGTATCAGACATTGCCGGCTAGGTATGTTCCCCATATCATATGCAAAGACAATTTTCAAATGTTTCATAATATGAAATATACCAAGCATGACACCACTCCCTATAAAGGTTTTCTGCCACGGCTTCCGCAAATCGGGTGATTACAATCGAGAGTGCCTCTTACCAGTCTATTGTTCTCGTATTTTAATACAAGAAACACACACACACTTCAATATTATTCGTATATAGTAACAATTATATACATATCCAACCAAATAAAGTATCAGACATTGCCGGCTAGGTATTTTCCCCATACCATATGTAAGGACAAATGTTAAATTGTTCATCATATGAAATATACCAAGCACGACATCACTCCCTATAAAGGTTTTCTGCCACGGCTTCCGCAAATCGGGTGATTACAATCGAGAGTGCCTCTTACCAGTCATTTGTTCTCGTATTTTAATAAAAGAAACACGCCAACACTTCAATATTATTCATATATAGTAACAGTTATATACATATCCAACCAAATAAAGTATCAGACATTGCCATCTACGTATTGTCCCCATATCATATGAAAGGACAAATTTTAAATTGTTTATCATATGAAATATACCAAGCACGACACCACTCCCTATAGAGGTTTTTGCCACGGCTTCC
>NW_022997417.1:0-1688 GCF_900245975.1 Drosophila guanche | reverse complement strand
GGTTTATTTTCTATGCCAGAACTTGTTTTTTAAGAACTTATTAAGGAAGTTATTTTAAGTTTACGATTTTTTCAGAGGTTGCGGTTTGTTTTTTCACATAACTTAAGTATCTTAGATGTGGTTGTAAAAAACTTTGATTATCTGAAAAGTTGATTGATTCTGTCATAAAATGGATCCAAACTCTGTGTGGTTTTGGCCTGCCGTCTAAGTAAAGCTATGAAAAGCAAAAATGTTGATTTTTGTGATGTATTTTGTACGAAATTTTGACTTTGAAAACTCGGGTTTATTTTCTATGGCAGAACTTGTTTTTTAAGAACTTGTTAAGGAAGTTATTTTAAGTTTAAGGTTTTTTCAGAGGTTGCGGTTTTTTTTTCACATAACTTAAGTATCTGAGATCTGCTTGCAAAAAACTTTCATTATCAGAAAAGTTGATTGATTCTGCTATAAAATGGATCCAAACTCTGTGTGGTTTTGGCCTACCGTCTGGGTAAAGCTTTGAAAAGCAAAAATGTTGATTTTTGTGAGGTATTTTGTTCGAAAATTTGACTTTAAAAACTTGGGAAAAGTCGGTTTTATTATCTATGGCAGAACTTGTTTTTTAAGAACTTATTAAGGAAGTAATTTTAAGTTTGAGGTTTTTTCAGAGGTTGTGGTTTGTTTTTTACATAACTTAAGTATCTTAATTTTGGTTGTAAAAAACTTTGATTAACTGAAAAGTTGATTGATGCTGCTATAAAGTGGATCCAAACTCTGTGTGGTTTTGGCCTAGCGTTTTGGAAAAGCTTTGAAATGCAAAAATGTTGATTGATGTGAGATTTTTTTTTCGAAATTTTTACTTTAAAAACTCGGGAAAAGTCGGGTTTATTTTCTATGGCAGAACTTGTTTTTTAGGAACTTATTAAGGATGTAATTTTTAGTTTAAGGTTTTTTCAGAGGTTGCGGTTTGTTTTTTTACATAACTTAAGTATCTTAGATGTGGTTGCAAAAGCTTTGATTATCTGAAAAGTTGATTGATTCTGTCATAAAATGGATCCAATCTCTGTGTGGTTTTGGCCTACCGTCTAAGTAAAGCTATGAAAAGCAAAAATGTTGATTTTTGCGATGTATTTTGTACGAAATTTTGACTTTGAAAACTCGGGTTTATTTTCTATGGCAGAACTTGTTTTTTAAGAACTTATTAAGGAAGTTATTTTAAGTTTAAGGTTTTTTCAGAGGTTGCGGTTTGTTTTTTCACATAACTTAAGTATCTGAGATCTGGTGGCAAAAAACTTTGATTATCTGAAAAGTTGATTGATACTGCTATAAAATGGATCCAAACTCTGTGTGGTTTTGGCCTTCCGTCTTGGTAAAGCTTTGAAATGACAAAATGTTGATTTTTGTGATGTATTTTGTACGAAATTTTGACTTTGAAAGCTCGGTTTTATTTTCTATGGCAGAACTTGTTTTTTAAGAACTTATTAAGGAAGTAATTTTAAGTTTAAGGTTTTTTCAGAGGTTGCGGTTTTTTTTTTCACATAACTTAAGTATCTTAGATCTGGTTGCAAAAAACTTTGATTATCTGAAAAGTTGATTGATTCTGTCATAAAATGGATCCAAACTCTGTGTGGTTTTGGCCTACCGTCTAAGTAAAGCTTTGAAATGGAAAAATGTTGATTTTTGTGATGTATTTTGTTCGAAATTTTGACTTT
>NW_022997416.1:0-1688 GCF_900245975.1 Drosophila guanche | reverse complement strand
TAAGTATCTTAGATCTGATTGCAAAAAACTTTGATTATCTGAAAAGTTGATTGATTCTACTATAAAATGGTCCAAACTCTGTGTGGTTTTGGCCTACCGTCTGGCTAAAGCTTTGAAATGCAAAAATGTTGATTGTTGTGAGATTTTTTGTTTTCGAAATTTTTACTTTAAAAACTTGTTTTTTAAGAACCTATTAAGGAAGTATCTTTTAGTTTAAGGTTTTTTCAGAGGTTGCGGTTTGTTTTTTCACATAACTTAAGTATCTTAATTTTGGTTGTAAAAAACTTTGATTATCTGAAATGTTGATTGATACTGCTATAAAATGGATCCAAACTCTGTGTGGTTTTGGCCTACCGTCTGGGTAAAGCTTTGAAATGCAAAAATGTTGACTGTTGTGAGATTTTTTGTTTTCGAAATTTTTACTTTAAAAACTCGGGAAAAGTTGGGTTTATTTTCTATGGCAGAACTTGTGTTTTAAGAACTTTTTAAGGAAGTATCTTTTAGTTTAAGGTTTTTTCAGAGGTTGCGGTTTGTTTTTTCACATAACTTAAGTATCTTAATTTTAGTTGTAAAAAACTTTGATTATCTGAAAAGTTGATTGATACTGCTATAAAATGGATCCAAACTCTGTGTGGTTTTGGCCTACCGTCTGGGTAAAGCTTTGAAATGCAAAAATGTTGATTGTTGTGAGATTTTTTGTTTTCGAAATTTTTTCTTTAAAAACTTGGAAAAAGTCGGGTTTATTTTGTATGGCAGAACTTGTTTTTTAAGAACTATCAATTTTGTAATTTTTAGTTTAAGGGGTTTTCAGAGGTTGCGGTTTTTTCACATAACTTAAGTATCTTAGATCTGATTGCAAAAAACTTTGATTATCTGAAAAGTTGATTGATTCTGCTATAAAATGGATCCAAACTCTGTGTGGTTTTGGCCTACCATCTCGGTTAAGCTTTGAATTGCAAATATGTTGATTTTTGTTAGGTATTTTTTACGAATTTTTGACTTTAAAAACTCGGGAAAAGTCGGTTTTGGTTTCTATGGCAGAACTTGTTTTTTAAGAACTATAAATTTTATAATTTTTAGTTTAAGGAGTTTTCAGAGGTTGCGGTTTTTCCACATAACTTAAGTATCTTAGATCTGATTGCAAAAGCTTTGATTATCTGAAAAGTTGATTGATTCTACTATAAAATGGATCCAAACTCTGTGTGGTTTTGGCCTACCGTCTGGGTAAAGCTTTGAAATGCAAAAATGTGGATTGTTGTGAGATTTTTTTTTTTTAATTTTGACTTTAAAATCTCGGGAAAAGTCGGGTTTATTTTCTATGGCAGAACTTGTGTTTTAAGAACTTTTTATGGAAGCAATTTTTAGTTTAATGTTTTTTCAGAGGTTGCGGTTTGTTTTCTCAAATAACTTAAGTATCTTAGATCTGATTGCAAAAAACTTTGATTATCTGAAAAGTTGATTGATTCTACTATAAAATGGATCCAAACTGTGTGTGGTTTTGGCCTACCGTCTGGGTAAAGCTTTGAATTGCAAATATGTTGATTTTTGTGAGGTATTTTTTACGAATTTTTGACTTTAAAAACTCGGGAAAAGTCGGGTTTATTTTATATGGCAGAACTTGTGTTTTAAGAACTTTTTAAGAAAGCAATTTTTAGTTTAAGGTTTTTTTAGAGGTTGCCGTTTGTTTT
>NW_022997415.1:0-1689 GCF_900245975.1 Drosophila guanche | reverse complement strand
GTTTGTACTTTTTTGTTTAAGGTTTTTTCAGAGGTTGCGGGTTGTTTTTTCACATAACTTAAGTATCTTAGATCTGGTTGTAAAGAAATTTGATTATCTGAAAAGTTGATTGATAGGGCTATATAGTGGATCCAAACTCTGTGTGGTTTTGGCCTACCGTCTGGGTAAAGCTTTGAAATGCAAAAATGTTGATTTTTGTAAGGTATTTTGTACGAAATTTTTACTTTAAAAACTCGGAAAAAGTGGGGTTTATTTTCTATGGCAGAACTTTTTTTTTAAGAAGTTTCAAAGTTTGTACTTTTTTGTTTAAGATTTTTTCAGAGGTTGCGGGTTGTTTTTTCACATAACTTAAGTATCTTAGATCTGGTTGTAAAGAACTTTGATTATCTGAAGAGTTGATTGATACTGCTATAAAAGGGATCCAAACTCTGTGTGGTTTTGGCCTACCGTCTGGGTAAAGCTTTGAAATGCGAAAATGTTGATTTTTGTAAGATTTTTTTTTTAACGAAATTTTGACTTTAAAAACTCGGGAACAGTCGGGTTTATTTTCTATGGAAGAAATTTTTTATTAAGAAGTTTCAAAGTTTGTTCTTTTTTGTTTAAGGTTTTTTCAGAGGTTGCGGTTTGTTTTTTCACATAACTTAAGTATCTTAGATCTGGTTGTTAACAACTTTGATTATCTGAAATGTTGATTGATACTGCTATAAAATGGATCCAAACTCTGTGTGGTATTTGCCTACCGTCTGGGTAAAGCTTTGAAATGCAAATATGTTGATTTTTGTAAGGTATTTTGTACGACATTTTGACTTTAAAAATTCGGGAAAAGTCGGGTTTATTTTCTATGGCAGAACTTGATTTTTAAGAACTTATTAAGGATGTAATTTTTAGTTTAAGGTTTTTTCAGAGGTAGCGATTTGTTGTTTCACATAACTTAAGTATCTTAGATCTGGTTGCAAAAAACTTTGATTATCTGGAAAGTTGATTGATACTGCTATAAAATGGATCCAAACTCTGTGTGGTTTTGGCCTACCTTTTGGGTAAAGCTTTGAAATGCAAAAATGTTAATTGTAGTGAGGTATTTTTTACGACATTTTTACTTTAAAAACTCAGGAACAGTCGGGTTTATTTTCTATGGCGGAACTTTTTTTAAAGAATTTATTAAGAAAGTAATATTTTCTTTAAGGTTTTTTCAGAGGTTGCGGTTTGTTTTTCACATAACTTTAGTATCTTATATCTGGTTGTAAAGAACTTTGATTATCTGAAAAGTTGATTGATACTGCTATAAAGTAGACCCAAACTCTGTGTGGTTTTGGCCTACCGTCTGGGTAAAGCTTTGAAATGCAAAAATGTTGATTTTTGTAAGGTATTTTGTACGAAATTTTTACTTTAAAAACTCGGAAAAAGCGGGGTTTATTTTAAATGGCAGAACTTTTCTTTTAAGAATTTTCAAAGTTTGAACATTTTGTTTAAGGTTTTTTTAGAAGTAGCGGTTTGTTTTTTCACATAACTTAAGTATCTAAGATCTGGTTGCAAAGAACTTTGATTATCTGAAAAGTTGTTTGCTACTGCTATAAAATGGATCCAAACTGTTTGTGGTTTTGGCCTACCGTCTGGGTAAAGCTTTGAAATGCAAAAATGTTGATTTTTGTGACGTATTTTTTACGAAATTTTGACTTTAAGAACTCGGGA
>NW_022997414.1:0-1692 GCF_900245975.1 Drosophila guanche | reverse complement strand
TATCTGAAAAAGTTGATTGATACTGCTATAAAGTGGATCCAAACTCTGTGTGGTTTTGGCCTACCGTCTGGGCAAAGCTTTGAAATGCAAAAATGTTGATGTATTTTTTACGAAATTTTGACTTTAAAAACTTTGGAAGAATCGGATTTATTTTTTATGGCTGAACTTTTTTCTTAAGAATTTATTAAGAAAGTATTTTTTTGTTTAAGGTTTTTTCAGAGGTAGCGATTTGTTTTTTCACATAACTTAAGTATCTTAATTTTGGTTGTAAAAACTTTGATTATCAGAAAAGTTGATTGATACTGCTATAAAATGGATCCAAACTCTGTGTGGTTTTGGCCTACCGTCTGGGTAAAGTTTTGAAATGCAAAAATGTTGATTGTTGTGAGATTTTTTTTTTCGAAATTTTGACTTTAAAAACTCGGGAAAAGTCGGGTTTGTTTTCTATGGCAGAACTTGTTTTTTAAAAACTTATTAAAAATGTAATTTTTCGTTTAAGGTTTTTTCAGAGGTTGCGGTTTGTTTTATTCACATAACTTTAGTATCTTAGACCTGGTTGTGAAGAACTTTATTTATCTGAAAAGTTGATTGATGTTGCTATGAAGTGGATCCAAACTGTGTGTGGTTTTGGCCTACCGTCTCTGAAAAGCTTTGAAATGCAAAAATGTTGGTTGTGGCCTACCGTAAAATGCAAAAATGTTGATTGTTGTGATATTTTTTTTTTGAAATTTTGACTTTAAAATTTCGGGAAAAGTAGGGTTTATTTTCTATGGCAGAACTTGTTTTTTAAGAACTTATTAAGGATGTAATTTTAAGTTCGAGGTTTTTTCAGAGGTTGCGGTATGCTTTTTAACATGACTTAAGTATCTTAGATCTGGTTGTAAAGAACTTTGATTATCTTAAAAGTTGATTGATACTGCTATAAAATGGATCCAAACTCTGTGTGGTTTTGGCCTACCGTCTGGGCAAAGCTGTGAAATGCAAAAATGTTGATTGTTGTGAGATTTTTTTTTCGAAATTTTGACTTTAAAAACATTGGAAAAGTTGGGTTTATTTTCTATGGCAGAACTTGTTTTTTAAGAACTTTTAAGGATGTAATTTTAAGTTTAAGGTTTTTCCAGAGGTCGCGGTTTGTTTTTTCACATAACTTAAGTATCTTAGATCTGTTTTTAAAGAACTTTGATTATCTTAAAAGTTGATTGATATTGATAAAAGTGGATCCAAACTCTGTGTGGTTTTGGCCTACCGTCTGAGTAAAGCTTTGAAATGCCAAAATGTGGATTTTTGTGAGGTTATTTTTACGAATTTTTACTTTAAAAATTCGGGAAAAGTGGGGTTTATTTTCTATGGCAGAACTTTTCTTTTATGAATTTTCAAAGTTTGTAATTTTTTGTTTAAAGTTTTTTACTAGTAGCGGTTTGTTGTTTTCACATAACTTTAGTATCTTAGACCTGGTTGTAAAGAACTTTAATTATCTGAAAATTTGATTGATGTTGCTATGAAGTGGATCCAAACTGTGTGTGGTTTTGGCCTACCGTCTGGGCAAAGCTTTAAAATGCAAAAATGTTGATTGTGGCCTACCGTGAAATGCAAAAATGTTGATTGTAGTGATATTTTTTTTTTTTGAAATTTTGACTTGTACATTTCGGGAAAAGTAGGGTTTATTTTCTATGGCAGAACTTGTTTTCTAAG
>NW_022997413.1:0-1692 GCF_900245975.1 Drosophila guanche | reverse complement strand
TACATGTATATGGGAAAAATTCCCATATCCATACCAACCATTATAAATTTGTATTTATATCAATACAATGCCTATTTCATATGAAAGGCCATACAGTACAGTATATTATATTGTACATTACGTTTCTTCATAATCAAATCATGCTGAAGTTATTTTATACATGTATATGGGAAAAATTCCCATATCCATACCAACCATTCTAAATTTGTATTTATATCAATGCAATGCCTATTTCATATGAAAGGCCATACAGTACAGTATATTATATTGTACATTGCGTTTCTTCATAATCAAATCATGCTGAAGTTATTTTATACATGTATATGGGAAAAATTCCCATATCCATACCAACCATTATAAATTTGTATTTATATCAATACAATGCCTATTTCGTATGAAAAGCCATACAGTACAGTATATCATATCGTTATATTATACATATATATGGGAAACATGCCCATATCCACATCAATCAACCATCATAACCATTATAAATTTGTATTTATATCATACCTATTTTATATGAAAAATAACATAGAATATCATATCATATTATTGCTTTATAACACATCCTTGCTACATAATCATATCATACTGAAGACGATATGTATAACGATTTTCAACTATGCATATGCAAAGTCGCTTTATCCCGTATTTTATAGTATTTGATATGAACTTTCCAAGTTATTTCCATTTATATCATATCATATTGTGTTCTATTTCAATTTTTCTTATATTTTCCAACTATATATGAAACACTATATATGTTCATTTATTGTGTTTTTAAATGTTTATCAACTTTTGACTTGTATTTATATCATAATGTTCAATTCGTATTTAGGCATATATGTATATGCAAAGTCGCTTTATCCCTTATTTTAAAGTATTTGATATGAACTTTCTAAGTTATTTCCACTTATATCATATACGAGATCCTTTTTATTGTGTGTTATCTGAATTTTTCTTATATTTTCTAAGTATAAATGAAACATACTTTCATAACTATTTTATAAGTACATCATTTGTTTCTTCTAGAAACAATTTCTTTATAGCTTTAAAATATGTACGTATATTCATACTAACATATATGCTATTTAATTTTTTACCAAACATTTTCAATCATATGATTTTAAAGTGTTCTGCATGCATATGAATAACTTTTTCTCAAATGGAAGTAGTATTAAGTCATAATACAATCCATGTTGAAAAAATTTTTAGAATATATCCCAATCTATATATATAGGTATAATTATATATTTATATAAATACATAAAAATACTTGTTATATAATATATATAAAGAATACATTATGTATATCGAATCATCAAGCAAAGGATAAGCTTCAGTGGATCGCAGTATGGCAGCTGCTCAACCACTTACAACACCTTGCCTGTTACAAAAGTCGTTTACAATTGATTCTAGGCTTTGTCATTGTATTAAATAATGTTTTTATATGTAACTAGCGCGGCACCAGGTGATCAATGATCCTCCCGATTTACTATGTTACAAATTACATTGGCATCACATCCATTGTCGTTTGTAAAATAAATTACAAACTTTTAATGGTTTAGAAGCCATACAATGCAAATTGCCCCTTATTTATCATTGCAGTCCAGCACGGATACGACCTTAGAGGCGTTCAGGCATAATCCAACGGACGTAGCGTCATACCACTGTTCGCTCGAACAAGTA
>NW_022997412.1:0-1693 GCF_900245975.1 Drosophila guanche | reverse complement strand
TTTCTTCGAAATTTTGACTTTAAAAACTCGGGAAAAGTTGGTTTTATTTTCTATGGCAGAGCTTGTTTTTTAAGAACTAGCAATTTTGTAATTTATAGTTTAAGGTTTTTTCAGAGGTTGTGGTTTGTTTTTTCACATAACTTAAGTATCTTAATTTTGGTTGTAAAAACCCTTGATTATCTGAAAAGTTGATTGATACTGCTATTAAATGGATCCAAACTTTTCGTGGGTTTGGCCTACGGTCTCGGAAAAGCTTTGAACTGAAAAAATGTTGATTGTTGTGAGATTTTTTTTTTCGAAATTTTGACTTTAAAAACTCGGGAAAAGTTGGTTTTATTTTCTATTGCAGAACTTGTTTTTTAAGAACTAACTATTTTGTTATTTTTAGTTTAAGGTTTTTTCAGAGGTTTCGGTTTGTTTTTTCACATAACTTAAGTATCTTAACTGTGGTTGTAAAAAACTTTGATTATCTGAAAAGTTGATTGATACTGCTATAAAATGGATCCAAACTCTGAGTGGTTTTGACCTACCGTCTCGAAAAGCTTTGAAATGCAAAAATGTGGATTGAAGTNTTTTTTTTTCGAAATTTTGACTTTAAAAACTCGGGAAAAGTTGGTTTTATTTTCTATGGCAGAACTTGTTTTTTAAGAACTAGCAATTTTGTTATTTTTAGTTTAAGGTTTTTTCAGAGGTTTCGGTTTGTTTTTTCACATAACTTAAGTATCTTAACTGTGGTTGTAAAAAACTTTGATTATCTGAAAAGTTGATTGATACTGCTATAAAATGGATCCAAACTCTGAGTGGTTTTGACCTACCGTCTCGAAAAGCTTTGAAATGCAAAAATGTGGATTGTTGTGAGATTTTTTTTCTTCGAAATTTTGACTTTAAAAACTCGGGAAAAGTTGGTTTTATTTTCTATGGCAGAACTTGTTTTTTATGAACTAGTAATTTTGTAATTTTTAGTTTAAGGTTTGTTCAGTGTTGTGTTTTTTTCACATAACTTAAGTATCTTAATTTTGGTTGTAAAAAACTTTGATTATCTGAAAAGTTGATTGATACTGCTATAAAATGGATCCAAACNGACCTACCGTCTCGAAAAGCTTTGAAATGCAAAAATGTGGATTGAAGTGAGATTTTTTTTCTTCGAAATTTTGACTTTAAAAACTCGGGAAAAGTTGGTTTTATTTTCTATGGCAGAACTTGTTTTTTATGAACTAGTAATTTTGTAATTTTTAGTTTAAGGTTTGTTCAGTGTTGTGTTTTTTTCACATAACTTAAGTATCTTAATTTTGGTTGTAAAAAACTTTGATTATCTGAAAAGTTGATTGATACTGCTATAAAATGGATCCAAACTCTGTGTGGTTTGGCCTACCGTCTGGGTAAAGCTTTGTAATGCAAAATTGTTGATTGTTGTGAAATTTTTTTTTCGATATTTTTACTTTAAAAACTCGGGAAAAGTCGGGTTTATTTTCTATGGCAGAACTTGTTTTTTAGGAACTTATTAAGGATGTAATTTTTAGTTTAAGGTTCTTTCAGAGGTTGCGGTTTGTTTTTTCACATAACTTAAGAATCTGAATTTTGGTTGTAAAAAGTTGTGATTATCTGAAAAGTTGATTGATACTGCTACAAAGTGGATTCAAACTCTGTGTGGTTTTGGCCTACCGTCTCGGAAAAGCTTTGAAATGCAAAAATG
>NW_022997411.1:0-1693 GCF_900245975.1 Drosophila guanche | reverse complement strand
GGCACTACACCCTGTCAAGTACACAGTTTAAATAATATAAATTATGATGCTTTAAATCGGAGGGCATGATTTCGACATTCTGTCGGGGTCATGCCTTTTAATGACTTTTGACGTCGACCGTTGTTGTACCAGTCAATTGCTTTGGTAATGTTTTGAAGTAATTCTTCTTTGGTCAATGCGGTTTTAAAACTTAAGTCCTCATCTTTTAAATGACTCCAGAAACTCTCCATAGGCGCGTTGTCTCCAGGTGTCCCCGGTCTTGACATGCTATGGCAAATGCCATAGCTATTAAGGGCCCGATTGAATTCTAATGATGTATAGGCCGAACCTTGGTCAGTGTGTAAAATTAATTCGTTGGCGGCCAGGTCATTACTTTTCATTGCTTTATTAACAGTTGCTGTCACCAGTGTTGTCGTTTCGGTATCATCGATCGCCCAGGCAACGATACTGTGATCGTGTAAATCCTTGATGGCACTAAGTCGTAGTTTGTTGAGACTTTGATTACCGTATTTTAATTCAGTACAGTCGGTTGTCCAAACCTTATTAGATTCTTCCTGATTAAAATCATGCTTGATGATATTGGCTGACATCATTTCTTTATATTCCGCTTTACGATCATGTTTACTAATGCGAATCGATGATTTGATATGGTTAACTTGCATTAATCTTCTGATACGTTTGGCATTCACATGGTACTCAGTCTCTTCGTTGATGTGCATAACTAAGGTTTCAACACCAAATATATAATTATGGCTAATTTCTAATTTAAGCATGAATTTAACTAGCTCATCATTTAGTCGTTCATTAGCGGTTAATGTCCGGTTCAACCATTTATAATATGACCTCCGCTTGATCCCGACTTCTTGACACAACCAACTTATGGGATATTTACCGGCTAGTTCTTGAATTGCCTGATATTTTGAGATCCGGTCGATTGATGACCAACCACTTACTTCACTCTCCTTTGAATCTCTTTCAATTTTTTTGACAGGTCCTTTTCCATTTCCAAATGTTTAGTTCTAGCTTCTAATTCTTTTATTTTCAGTTTAGCGATATCTAACTCGGTAAGTGGCGTAGCTTTACTTTTCCCACGGCGGTCGGCTAAAGCGTCCACACCGCCGTTATTTAGCTTCTTGACCCAGGTATAAACTTGTTGATACGAGACCTCAAAATGGCTAGCGGCCTCGTGGTAAGCATAGTCGTTGGCGATAGTCCATTGAGCTATTTCAATGCGTTCAATTTGGGTTGTCTTGCGTCCGTCTTTCATCTTTCGGTTCCTCGGATTTCTATTGGAATAAGTTTTCTTTCCAATAGTATAATCTCTAAACCAATTAGACACCATCCCGGCGCTACTCAAACCATACTTGGTGGCTAATTTTGGAAAAGACAGCTTTTCTTTGATATGTTCCTGTACAATCCTTTCTTTGAATGCTTGAGAATAGCTGCGATTTTTTCTTTGATGCCTTAAGCCTTCACTTCCATTGAGATCGTACAATCTTTTCCATTGATGAATAACGTTTTTATTTATTTGTAGATCCCTGGCAATTGATTGCACCGTATGGTTATTATCAATCAGATTAAGAATGTTAATCTTTTCATCAAATGAATACTTTCTATTTGAACGCATACAAAAACCCCTTAGGTACACAGATTTTTTATTATTTAATCTGTGTACCTAAGGGGTAGTATATCC
>NW_022997410.1:0-1693 GCF_900245975.1 Drosophila guanche | reverse complement strand
GTGGAGCAATTGCAATGGGATCTTCAAGGAGCAACGCAACCTTTGTATTGTTAACGTGAAATAATTGCCAAAATGAATCGTAAGCCCACAGCTTCAGAGTCAGTAAGGGGATCCCAAACATCCATTCGGCATGGCTAATGGTTTTCCTTGCTGTCTTCTAGTTTTTTGTAGTTCGAATTTATTGTTGCATCTTGGCGCTCGCTTTGCACTCTCTCTCTCTCTCTCTCTCTCTCTCTCACTCTTTCTCTGGCACGCCCGCGGGCAGGCAACGGCAGCATTGAAGCAGTGGGGTGAGTGGCAAACAGCCACAGTGCGGCATGTGCCGCACATTTTTCATACTTTCTTTTGGTTTCATTCTTCCCACAGAATATGCCGTTGCCGAAACATTCGCTTTTCATTTCACATTTCACATTTCACATTTCGGCGCATTACTCAGCCTGCAAGTGGAATTGGCAATCAAATGGGACGACGACTACGACGAATTTTGCGATGTATTTTTAGTAGCCCGCAGATCGCGCGATTCTATATGCAAACCATATTCGTAATTCACAATTCGCTGGCTGAACTGCTGAACTGCTGAACTGTGACCCCTAGAATCGCTTGCTCCANTCCATTGACAGGTTGCAGCAGGTCCCATTTAGTGGCTGCGTCGGAGCGGAGTCCCCGCCAAGCTTGTTAGCCTTGCCCTCCGGCCTTGCCGCTGGACAGACCACCGACCGACCGACACGCTACCGCTACGAAAGCAGGCCAATTAGGTGGTTCCCCAGGCGGTTGGCGGGGGTCGGAGGCATCACTGTCAACTGGCAGCTGGCAGCTGGCAGCTGGCAGCTGGCCAAAGACCCACGCACTCGGCAGGCGCTGCGCAGAGTGGCGCACGCACAGTGGCTGGGCTGGTTGGGCTGGCTAAGCGTAGTCTCCTATCCGATGTCCATGTGTTTCACTCTCGTTCTCTGGAGGAAGAGACAGAGGCAGAGGCAGAGTCGAATCCAATGCAGTCCGATGCCACGGAAGTATTCTCCGACAACCACCTCCCAGATCCCAGATCCCTGCCAGCCCTGACAGCCCCCTCCATACCGTTTTGATTTATGCCGCATTTTGCAAAAGTCAACAAATGAAAATGACACGGAAAGTAATAATGCCAAGCGACAGAGTGAGAGAGTGCTTACCCATTATACCGATTTACATATTTCAGCTTTCAATTTTCAGCTTTCAGCTTTCAAGGCCGCCTAAGCAGAAATAGAGTCTCCCCCGCCATACGCCCGAAGATGGGGAAAACTAGCAAAAATGTCCAGGAAGGCAGCAGAAACCCGATATTTGATATTTGATATTTATGTTTTATTTCAGAAGCATTAATAGAAAAAACAGAAACAGGTGGCGCACACAAGTTGTCGTTTTGACTTGCATCAAAATGCATCAATCACAAGGAACAGGAACTGGAACTGGAGCTGGGGACCAGCAGCAAATCTACAGATCTACCATATACCATCTACCATCTACCATCTACCATCTACCATCTACCATCAGAATGGGATTGAACTGCAGCCGTTCGCTGAGCCCCAAGCAGATGGCTGGCGGAGCATCAGCGGGAGACGGGAGACGGGAGACGGGACTCTCGTGTGCACAGTTGGAGCAGCTCTATAAATAAATATAAACGGTTTCAATCATTGGATCGACATTGGATCGACAGCGTCGT
>NW_022997409.1:0-1694 GCF_900245975.1 Drosophila guanche | reverse complement strand
CACACACAGTTTGGATCCACTTCATAGCAGCATCAAACAACTTTTCAGATAATCAAATTTCTTTACAACCATATCTAAGATACTTAAGTTATGTGAAAAAACAAACCGCAACCTCTGAAAAAACATTAAACTAAAAATAATATTCTTAATAAGTTCCTAAAAAAACAAGTTCTGCCATAGAAAATAAACCTGACTTTTCCCTAGTTTTTAAAGTCAAAATTAAAAAAAAAAAATTAAAAAAAAATCTCACAACAATTAACATTTTTGTATTTGAAAGCTTTTCCGAGATGGTATGCCAAAACCACACACAGTTTGGATTCATTTTATAGCAGTATCAATCAACTTTTCAGATAGTCAACGTTCTTTACAACCAAATCTAAGATTCTTAAGTTATGTGAAAAAACAAACCGCAACCTCTGAAAAAACATTAAACTAAAAATAATATTCTTAATAAGTTCCTAAAAAAACAAGTTCTGCCATAGAAAATAAACCTGACTTTTCCCTAGTTTTTAAAGTCAAAATTAAAAAAAAAAATTAAAAAAAAATCTCACAACAATTAACATTTTTGTATTTGAAAGCTTTTCCGAGATGGTATGCCAAAACCACACACAGTTTGGATTCATTTTATAGCAATATCAATCAACTTTTCAGATAGTCAACGTTCTTTACAACCAAATCTAAGATTCTTAAGTTATGTGAAAAAACAAATCGCTACCTCTGAAAAAAACTTAAATTAAAAATTACATCCTTAATAAGTTCAAAAAAAACAAGTTCTGTCATAGAAAATAGACCCGACTTTTCCCGAGTTTTTAAAGTCAAAATATCAAAAAAAAAAAAAAAAAAAATCTCACAACAATCAACATTTTTGCATTTCAAAGCTTTTCCGAGATGGTAGGCCAAAACCACACACAGTTTGGATCCACTTCATAGCAGCATCAAACAACTTTTCAGATAATCAAATTTCTTTACAACCAGATCTAAGATACTTAAGTTATGTGAAAAAAACAACTCGCTACCTCTGAAAAGACCTCAAACTTAAAATAACATCCTTAATAAGTTCTTAAAAAACCAGTTCTCTCATAGAAAATAAACCCGACTTTTCCTAAGTTTTTAAAGTCAAAATTTCGAAAAAAAAAAAAAATCCCACAATAATCAACATTTTAGCATTTCAAAGATTTTCCGAGACGGTGGGCCAAAACCACACACAGTTTGGATCCATTTTATAACAGTATCAATCAACTTTTCAGATAATCAAATTTCTTTACAACAAGATCTAAGATACTTAAGTTATGTGAAAAACAAACCGCTACTTCTAAAAGTAGCACACAGTTTGTATCCACTTTATAGCCTTATCAATCAACTTTTCAGATAATCAAAGTTCTTTGCAACCAGATCTAAGATACTTAAGTTATGTGAAAAAACAAACCGCTACTTCTAAGAAAACCTGGATCCACTTTATAGCAGTATCAATCAACTTTTCAGATAATCAAATTTGTTTACAACCAGATCTAAGATACTTAAGTTATGTGAAAAAACAAACCGCTACTTCTAAGAAAACCTGGATCCACTTTATAGCAGTATCAATCAACTTTTCAGATAATCAAATTTCTTTACAACCAGATCTAAGATTCTTAAGTTATGTGGAAAAAGAAATCGCTACCTCTGAAAAAACATTAAACTAAAAATAATATCCC
>NW_022997408.1:0-1695 GCF_900245975.1 Drosophila guanche | reverse complement strand
TGGCAGAACTTTTTTTTAAAGAATTTATTAAGAAAGTAATTTTTTGTTTAATGTTTTTTCAGAGGTAGCGATTTTTTTTTTCACATAGCTTAAGTAACTTAGATCTGGATGCAAAAAACGTTGATTATTTGAAAATTTGATTGATACTGCTATAAAAATGATCCAAACTCTGTGTGGTTGATTGTTGTGAGATTTTTTTTTTTTCGAAATTTTGACTTTAAAAACTTGGGAAAAGTCGGTTTTATTTTCTATGGCAGAACTTGTTTTTTTAGGAACTTATTAAGGATGTAATTTTTAGTTAAAGGTTTTTTCAGAGGTTGCGGTTTGTTTTTTCACATAACTTAAGTACCTTAATTTTGGTTGTAAAAAACTTTGATTATCTGAAAAGTTGATTGATACTGCTATAAAATGGATCCAAACTCTGTGTGGTTTTGGCGTACCGTCTCGGAAAAGCTTTGAAATGCAAAAATTTTGATTTTTGTGAGGTATTTTGTACGAAATTCTGACTTTAAGAATTCGGGAAAAGTCGGGTCTATTATCTATGCCAGAACTTTTTTTTTAAGAGATTATTAAGAAAGTAATTTTTAGTTTAAGGTTTTTTTAGAGGTTGCGATCTGATTTTTCACATAACTTAAGTATCTTAGATCTGGTTGTAAAGAACTTTGATTATCTGAAAAGTTGATTGATGCTGCTATGAAGTGGATCCAAACTGTGTGTGGTTTTGGCCTACCGTCTCGGAAATGAAAAATATATTGATTGTTGTGAGATTTTTTTCTTCGAAATTTTGACTTTAAAAAATCGGGAAAAGTCGGGAATATTTTCTATGGGTGAACTTTTTTTTTTAGAATTTATTAAGGATGTAATTTTACTTTACTTTTTTTTTTATTTTATTTTTTTATTTTTATTTTAAAAATTCGGGAAAAGTCGGGTTTATTTTCTATGGCAGAACTTCTCTTTTAAGAATTTTCAAAGCTTGTTACTTTTTTTTTTAAGGTTTTTTAGAAGTAGCGGTGTGTTTTTTCACATAACTTAACTATCTTCGACCTGGTTGTAAAGAACTTTGATTACTTTGAGTTTCATAGGTTGCGGTTGGTTTTTTCACATAACTTAAGTATCTTAATTTTGGTGGTAAAAAACTTGTATTATCTGAAAAGTTGATTGATACTGCTATAAAATGGATCCAAACTGTTTGTGGTTTTGGCCTACCATCTCGGAAAAGCTTTGAAATGCAAAAATGTTGATTGTTGTGAGATGTTTTGTTTTCGAAATTTTTACTTTTAAAACTCGGCTTTATTTTCTATGGCAGAACTCTTTTTATAAGAACTTATAAAGGAAGTAATTTGTGGATTAATGTTTTTTCAGAGGTTTCGGTTTGTTTCTTCACATCACTTAAGTATCTTAATTTTGGTTGTAAAAAACTTTGATTATCTGAAAAGTTGATTGATACTGCTATAAAATGGATCCAAACTCTGTGTGGTTTTGGCCTACCGTCTGGATAAAGCTTTAAAATGCAAAAATGTTGATTGTTGTGAGAATTTTTTTTTTCCAAATTTTGACTTTAAAAAATCGGGAAAAGTCGGGTTTATTTTCTATGGCAGCACTTGTTTTTAAGGAACTTATTAAGGAGGTAAGTTTTAGTTTAAGGTTTTTTCAGAGGTTGCGGTTTGTTTTCTCACATAACTTAAGTATCTTAAT
>NW_022997407.1:0-1696 GCF_900245975.1 Drosophila guanche | reverse complement strand
CAGACGGAAGTCCGAAACCACACAGAGTTTGGATCCATTTTATAGCAGAATCAATCAACTTTTCTGATAGTCAAAGTTTTTTGCACCCAGATCTTAGATACTTAACTTATGTGAAAAAGCAAACCGCAACCTCTGAAAAAACCTGAAACTAAAAATTACAAAATTGCTAGTCCTTAAAAAACAAGTTCTGGCATAGAAAATAAAACCGACTTCTCCCAAGTTTTTAAAGTAAAAATTTCGAAAAAAAAAATCTCACAGCAATCCACATTTTTGCATTTAAAAGCTTTTCCGAGACGGTAGGCCAAAACCACAAACAGTTTGGATCCATTTTATAGCAGTATCAATCAACTTTTCAGATAATCAAAGTTTTTTGCAACCAGATCTAAGATACTTAAGTTATGTAAAAAAACAAACCGCAACCTCTGAAAAAACCTTAAACTAAAAATTACAACCTTAATAAGTTCCTAAAAAACAAGTTCTGCCATAGAAAATAAACAAGACTTTTCCCGAGTTTTTAAAGTAAAAATATCGAAAAAAAAAATCTTACATCAATCAACATTTTTGCATTTCAAAGCTTAACCCACACGGTAGGCCAAAACCACAAACAGTTTGGATCCATTTTATAGCAGTATCAATCAACTTTTCAGATAATCAAAGTTTTTTACAACCAAAATTAAGATACTTAAGTTATGTGAAAAAACAAACCGCAACCTCTGAAAAAACCTTAAACTTAAAATAACTTCCTTAATAAGTTCTTAAAAAAGAAGTTCTGCCATAGAAAATAAACCCGAGTTTTCAAAGTCAAAATTTCGTACAAAATACATCACAAAAATCAACATTTTTGCTTTTCAAAGCTTTACTTAGATGGTAGGTCAAAACCACACAGAGTTTGGATTTATTTTATGATAGAATCAATCAACTTTTCAGATAATCAAAGTTTTTTGCAACTAGATCTAAGATACTTAAGTTATGTAAAAAACAAACCGCAACCTCTGAAAAAACCTTAAACTAAAAATTACATCCTTATTAAGTTCCTAAAAAAACAGGTTCTGCCATAGAAAATAAAACCGACTTTTCCCAAGTTTTTAAAGTCAAAATTTCGGAAAAAAAATCTCACAACAATCAACATTTTTGCATTTTAAAGCTTTACCCAGACGGTAGGCCAAAACCACACAGAGTTTGGATCCATTTTATGACAGAATCAATCAACTTTTCAGATAATCAAAGTTTTTTGCAACCACATCTAAGATACTTAAGTTATGTGAAAAAACAAACCGCAACCTCTGAAAAAACCTTAAACTAAAAATAACTTCCTTAATAAGTTCTTAAAAAACAAGTTCTGGCATAGAAAATAAACCCGAATTTTCCTGAGTTTTTAAAGACAAATTTTCGAAAAAAAAAATCTCACAACAGTCCACATTTGTGCATTTCAAAGCTTTTCCGAGACGGTAGGCCAAAACCACACAGAGTTTGGATCCATTTTATAGCAGTATCAATCAACTTTTCAGATAATCAAAGTTTTTTGCAACCCGATCTAAGATACTTAAGTTATGTGAAAAAACAAACCGCAACCTTTGAAGAAACCTTAAACTAAAAATTACATCCCTAATAAGTTTCTAAAAAACAAGTTCTGCTATAGAAAATAAACATTCAATCAACATTTTTGCATTTCGAAGCTTTACCCAGACGGTAGGCC
>NW_022997406.1:0-1697 GCF_900245975.1 Drosophila guanche | reverse complement strand
GAGACGGTAGGCCAAAACCACACAGAGTTTGGATCCACTTTATAGCAGAATCAATCAACTTTTCAGATAATCAAAGTTTTTTACAACCAAAATTAAGATACTTAAGTTATGTGAAAAAACGAACCGCAACCTCTGAAAAAACCTTAAACTAAAAATTACAAAATTGCTAGTTCTTAAAAAACAAGTTCTGCCATAGAAAATAAATCCAACTTTTCTCGAGTTTTTAAAGTCAAAATTTCGAAAAAAAAATATCACAACAATCCACATTTTTGCATTTCAAAGCTTTTCGAGACGGTAGGCCAAAACCACTCAGAGTTTGGATCCATTTTATAGCAGTATCAATCAACTTTTCAGATAATCAAAGTTTTTTACAACCACAGTTAAGATACTTAAGTTATGTGAAAAAACGAACCGCAACCTCTGAAAAAACCTTAAACTAAAAATTACAAAATTGCTAGTTCTTAAAAAACAAGTTCTGCCATAGAAAATAAATCCAACTTTTCTCGAGTTTTTAAAGTCAAAATTTCGAAAAAAAAATATCACAACAATCCACATTTTNGGCCAAAACCACTCAGAGTTTGGATCCATTTTATAGCAGTATCAATCAACTTTTCAGATAATCAAAGTTTTTTACAACCACAGTTAAGATACTTAAGTTATGTGAAAAAACGAACCGCAACCTCTGAAAAAACCTTAAACTAAAAATTACAAAATTGCTAGTTCTTAAAAAACAAGTTCTGCCATAGAAAATAAATCCAACTTTTCCCGAGTTTTTAAAGTCAAAATTTCGAAAAAAAAATATCACAACAATCCACATTTTTGCATTTCAAAGCTTTTCGAGACGGTAGGCCAAAACCACTCAGAGTTTGGATCCATTTTATAGCAAAATCAATCAACTTTTCAGATAATCAAAGTTTTTTACAACCACAGTTAAGATACTTAAGTTATGTGAAAAAACAAACCGAAACCTCTGAAAAAACCTTAAACTAAAAAATACAAAATTGCTAGTTCTTAAAAAACAAGTTCTGCCATAGAAAATAAAACCAACTTTTCCCGAGTTTTTAAAGTCAAAAGTTCGAAAANTCTCACAACAATCCACATTTTTGCATTTCAAAGCTTTTCCGAGACTTTAGGCCAAAACCACACAGAGTTTGGATCCATTTTATAGCAGAATCAATCAACTTTTCAGATAATCAAAATTTTTTTGCAACCAGATCTAAGATACTTATGTTATGAAAAAAAAAACAAACCGCAATCTCTAAAAAAACCTTAAACTAAAAATTACTTCCTTAATAAGTTCTTAAAAGAAAAGTTCTTCCATAGAAAATAATCCCGACTTTTCCCGAATTTTTAAAGTAAAAATTTCGAAGAAAAAAAATACCTCACAAAAATGAACATTTTTGCATTTTAAAGCTTTACCCAGACGGTAGGCCAAAACCACACAGAGTTTGAATCCATTTAATAGCAGTATCAATCAACTTTTCAGATAATCAAAGTTTTTTACAACCAAAATTAAGATACTTAAGTTATTTAAAAAAACAAACCGCAACCTCTGAAAAAACCTTAAACTTAAAATTACTTTCTTAATAAGTTCTTAAAAAACAAGTTCTGCCATAGAAAAAAAAACCCGAGTTTTTAAAGTCAAAATTTCGTACAAAATACCTCACAAAAATGAACATTTTTGCATTTTAAAGCTT
>NW_022997405.1:1191-1697 GCF_900245975.1 Drosophila guanche | reverse complement strand
TTTTAGCAGTATCAATCAACTTTTCAGATAATCAAAGTTTTTTACAACCACAGTTAAGATACTCAAGTTATGTGAAAAAACAAACCGAAACCTCTGAAAAAACCTTAAACTAAAATTTACAAAATTGAAAGTTCTTTAAAAACAAGTTCTGCCATAAAAAATAAAACCAACTTTTCCCGAGTTTTTAAAGTCAAAATTTCGAAAAAAAAAAAATCTCAGAACAATTCACATTTTTGCATTTCAAACCTTTTCCGAGACGGTAGGCCAAAACCACACAGAGTTTCGATCCATTTTATAGCAGAATCAATAAACTTTTCAGATAATCAAAGTTTTTTTGCAACCAGATCTAAGATACTTAAGTTATGTGAAAAAACGAACCGCAACCTCTGAAAAAACCTTAAACTAAAAATTACAAAATTGCTACTTCTTAAAAAACAAGTTCTGCCATAGAAAATAAAACAAACTTTTCCCAAGTTTTTCAAAGTCAAAATTTCGAAAAAAAAAAA
>NW_022997405.1:0-1173 GCF_900245975.1 Drosophila guanche | reverse complement strand
AAACAAACTTTTCCCAAGTTTTTCAAAGTCAAAATTTCGAAAAAAAAAAAATCTCACAACAATCCACATTTTTGCATTTCAAAGCTTTTCCGAGACGGTAGGCCAAAACCACACAGAGTTTGGATCCACTTTATAGCAGTATCAATCAACTTTTCAGATAATCAAAATTTTTTACAACCAATATTAAGATACTTAAGTTATGTGAAAAACCAACCGCAACATCTGAAAAAACCTTAAACTTAAAATTACTTCCTTAATAAGTTCCTAAAAAACAAGTTCTGCCAATGAAAATAAACCCAACTTTTCCCGAGTTTTTAAAGTAAAAATATCGAAAAAAAAAAATCTCACATCAATCAACATTTTTGCATTTCAAAGCTTTACCCAGACGGTAGGCCAAAACCACACAGTTTGGATCCATTTTAAAGGAGTATCAATCAACTTTTCAGATAATCAAAGTTTTTTACAACCAAAATTAAGATACTTAAGTTATGTGAAAAAACAAACCACAACCTCTGTAAAAACCTTAAGTTTAAAATTACTTCCTTAATAAGTTCCTAAAAAACAAGTTCTGCCAAAGAAAATAAACCCAACTTTTNAAGAGTTTGGATCCATTTTATAGCAGAATCAATCAAATTTTCAGATAATCAAAGTTTTTTACAACCAATATTAAGATACTTAAGTTATGTGAAAAACCAACCGCAACATCTGAAAAAACCTTAAACTTAAAATTACTTCCTTAATAAGTTCCTAAAAAACAAGTTCTGCCAATGAAAATAAACCCAACTTTTCCCGAGTTTTTAAAGTAAAAATATCGAAAAAAAAAAAAATCTCACATCAATCAACATTTTTGCATTTCAAAGCTTTACCCAGACGGTAGGCCAAAACCACACAGAGTTTGGATCCATTTTAAAGGAGTATCAATCAACTTTTCAGATAATCAAAGTTTTTTACAACCAAAATTAAGATACTTAAGTTATGTGAAAAAACAAACCGCAACCTCTGAAAAAACCTTAAACTAAAAATTACAAAATTGCTAGTTCTTAAAAAACAAGTTCTGCCATAGAAAATAAAACAAACTTTTCCCAAGTTTTTCAAAGTCAAAATTTCGAAAAAAAAAAATCTCACAACAATCCACATTTTTGCATTTCAAAGCTTTTCCGAGACGGTAGGCCA
>NW_022997404.1:0-1697 GCF_900245975.1 Drosophila guanche | reverse complement strand
AAAGCCGACTTTTTCCGAGTTTTTAAAGTCAAAATTTCGAAAAAAAAAATCTCACAACAATCCACATTTTTGCATTTCAAAGCTTTACCCAGACGGTAGGCCAAAACCACACAGAGTTTGGATCCATTTTATAGCAGAATCAATCAACTTTTCAGATAATCAAAGTTTTTTACAACCACAATTAAGAAACTTAAGTTATGTGAAAAAACCGCAACCTCTGAAAACCCCTTAAACTAAAAATTACAAAATTGATAGTTCTTAAAAAACAAGTTCTGCCATAGAAAATAAAGCCGACTTTTTCCGAGTTTTTAAAGTAAAAATTTCGAAAACAAAAAATCTCACAACAATCAACATTTTTGCATTTCAAAGCTTTACCCAGACGGTAGGCCAAAACCACACAGAGTTTGGATCCATTTTATAGCAGTATCAATCAACTTTTCAGATAATCAAAGCTTTTTGCAATCAGATCTAAGATACTTAAGTTATGTGAAAAAACCGCAACCTCTGAAAACCCCTTAAACTAAAAATTACAAAATTGATAGTTCTTAAAAAACAAGTTCTGCCATAGAAAACAAAACCGACTTTTCCCGAGTTTTTTAAAGTCAAAAATTCGTAAAAAATACCTCACAAAAATCAACATATTTGCAATTCAAAGCTTAACCGAGACGGTAGGCCAAAACCACACAGAGTTTGAATCCATTTTATAGTAGAATCAATCAACTTTTCAGATAATCAAAGTTTTTTGCAATCAGATCTAAGATACTCAAGTTATGTGAAAAAACCGCAACCTCTGAAAACCCCTTAAACTAAAAATTACAAAATTGATAGTTCTTAAAAAACAAGTTCTGCCATAGAAAATAAAGCCGACTTTTTCCGAGTTTTTAAAGTCAAAATTTCGAAAAAAAAAATCTCACAACAATCCACATTTTTGCATTTCAAAGCTTTACCCAGACGGTAGGCCAAAACCACACAGAGTTTGGATCCATTTTATAGCAGAATCAATCAACTTTTCAGATAATCAAAGTTTTTTACAACCACTATTAAGAAACTTAAGTTATATGAAAAAACAAACCGCAACCTCTGAAAAAACCTTAAACTAAAAATTGCTTCCTTAATAAGTTCTTAAAAAACAAGTTCTGCCATAGAAAATAAACCCGACTTTACCCGAGTTCTTAAAGTAAAAATTTCGAAAACAAAAAATCTCACAACAATCAACATTTTTGCATTTCAAAGCTTTACTAAGACGGTAGGCCAAAACCACACAGAGGTTGGATCCATTTTATAGCAGTATCAATCAACTTTTCAGATAATCAAAGTTTTTTGCAACCAGATCTAAGATACTTAAGTAATGTGAAAAAACAAACCGCAAAGTCTGAAAAAACCTTAAACTAAAAATTACTTCCTTAATAAGTTATTAAAAAACAAGTTCTGCCATAGAAAATAAACCCGACTTTTCCCGAGTTTTTAAAGTACAAATTTCGAAAGAAAAAAAAATCTTACAACAATCCACATTTTTGCATTTCAAAGCTTTTCTGAGACGGTAGGCCAAAACCACATAGAGTTTGGATCCATTTTATAGCAGTATCAATCAACTATTCAGATAATCAAAGTTTTTTACAACCAAAATTAAGATACTTAAGTTATATGAGAAAACAAACCGCAACCTCTGAAAAAACCTTAAAATAAAAGTTACTTCC
>NW_022997403.1:0-1700 GCF_900245975.1 Drosophila guanche | reverse complement strand
CGAGTTTTTAAAGTCAAAAATTCGTAAAAAATACCTCACAAAAATCAACATATTTGCAATTCAAAGCTTTACCCAGACGGTAGGCCAAAACCACACAGAGTTTGAATCCATTTTATAGTAGAATCAATCAACTTTTCAGATAATCAAAGTTTTTTGCAACCAGATCTAAGATATTTAAGTTATGTAAACTAAAAATTTCATCCTTAATAAGTTCCTAAAAAACAAGTTCTGCCATAGAAAATAAACCCGACTTTTCCCGATTTTTTAAAGTAAACATTTCGAAAACAAAAAATCTCACAACAATCAACATTTTTGCATTTCAAAGCTTTACCCAGACGGTAGGCCAAAACCACACAGAGTTTGGATCGACTTTATAGCATTATCAATCAACTTTTCAGATATTCAAAGTTTTTTACAACCAAAATTAAGATACTTAAGTTATTTGAAAAAACAAACCGCAACCTCTGAAAAAAACCTTAAATTAAAAATTACTTTCTTAATATATTCTTAAAAAAAAGTTCTGCCATAGAAAATAAACCCGACTCTTCCCGAGTTTTTAAAGTCCACATTTCGTAATAAATACTTCACAAAAGTCAACAGTGTTGCATTTCAAAGCTGTATATTTCCTAGACGGTAAAGCAAAACCACAAAGTGTTTGGAACCAAAACCACACAGAGTTTGAATCCACTTTGTAGCAGTATGAATAAACTTTTCAGATAATCAAAGCTATTTACAACCAGATCTAAGATACTTAAGTCATGTGAAAAAACAAACCGCTACTTCTAAAAAACCTTAAACAAAAAAGTAGACACCATGAAAATTCTTAGAAAAAAAGTTCTGCCATAGAAAAAAAATCCTGACTGTTCCCGAGTTTTTAAAGTCAAATTTTCGTAAAAAATACCTCACAAAAATCAACATGTTTGCATTTCAAAGCTTTACCCAGACGGTAGGCCAAAACCACACAGAGCTTGGATCCACTTTGTAGCAGTATCAATCAACTTTCCGATAATCAAAGTTATTTACAACCAGATCTAAGATACTTAACTTATGTCAAAAAACAAACCGCAATCTCTGAAAACCCCTTAAACTAAAAATTACTTTCTTAATAAATTCTAAAAAAAAAAAGTTCTGCCATAGAAAATAAACCCGACTTTTCCGGAGTTTTTAAAGTCAAAATTTCGTAAAAAAAAACCTCACGAATATAAACATTTTTGCATTTAAAAGTTTTACCCAGACGGTAGGCCAAAACCACACAGAGTTTGGATCCATTTTATAGCAGTATCAATCAACTTTTCAGATAATCAAAGTTTTTTACAACCAATATTAAGATACTTAAGTTATGTGAAAAAAAAACCGCAACCTCTGAAAAAACCTTAAACTAAAAGATACTTCCTTAATAAGTTCTTAAAAAACAAGTTCTGCCATAGAAAATAAACCCGACTTTTCCCGAGTTTTTAAAGTCAAAATTTCGTAAAAAAAAAACCTCACAAAAATCAACATGTTTGCATTTCAAAGCTTTACCCAGACGGTAGGCCAAAACCACACAGAGTTTGGATCCATTTTATAGCAGTATCAATCAACTTTTCAGATAATCAAAGTTTTTTACAACCAAAATTAAGATACTTAAGTTATGTGAAAAAAAAAAACCGCAACCTCTGAAAAAACCTTAAACTTAAAGATACTTCCTTAATAAGTTCTTA
>NW_022997402.1:0-1700 GCF_900245975.1 Drosophila guanche | reverse complement strand
TGATAAAAGTGGATCCAAACTCTGTGTGGTTTTGGCCTACCCTCTGAGTAAAGCTTTGAAATGCCAAAATGTGGATTTTTGTGAGGTTATTTTTACGAATTTTGACTTTAAAAATTCGGGAAAAGTGGGGTTTATTTTCTATGGCAGAACTTTTCTTTTATGAATTTTCAAAGTTTGTAATTTTTTGTTTAAAGTTTTTTACTAGTAGCTGTTTGTTGTTCTCACATAACTTTAGTATCTTAGACCTGGTTGTAAGGAACTTTAATTATCTGAAAAGTTTATTGATGTTGCTATGAAGTGGATCCAAACTGTGTGTGGTTTTGGCCTACCGTCTCTGAAAAGCTTTGAAATGCAAAAATATTGATTGTTGTGAGATTTTTTTTCGAAATTTTGACTTTAAAAACTTGGGAAAAGTTGGGTTTATTTTCTATGGCAGAACATGTTTTTTAAGAACTTATTAAGGATGTAATTTTAAGTTTAAGGTTTTTCCAGAGGTTGCGATTTGTTTTTTCACATAACTTAAGTATCTTAATTTTGGTTGTAAAAAACTTTGATTATCTGAAAAAGTTGATTGATACTGCTATAAAGTGGATCCAAACTCTGTGTGGTTTTGGCCTACCGTCTGGGCAAAGCTTTGAAATGCAAAAATGTTGAGGTATTTTTTACGAAATTTTGACTTTAAAAACTTTGGAAGAATCGGATTTATTTTCTATGGCAGAACTTTTTTCTTAAGAATTTATTAAGAAAGTATTTTTTTGTTTAAGGTTTTTTCAGAGGTAGCGATTTGTTTTTTCACATAACTTAAGTATCTTAATTTTTGTTGTAAAAACTTTGATTATCTGAAAAGTTTATTGATACTGCTATAAAATGGATCCAAATTATGTGTGGTTTTGGCCTACCGTCCGGGTAAAGCTTTGAAATCATAAAATGTTGATTGTTGTGAGATTTTTTTTTTCGAAATTTTGACTTTAAGAACATTGGAAAAGTTGGGTTTATTTTCTATGGCAGAACTTGTTTTTTAAGAACTTTTAAGGATGTAATTTTAAGTTTAAGGTTTTTCCAGAGGTTGCGGTTTGTTTTTTCACATAACTTAAGTATCTTAGATCTGGTTTTAAAGAACTTTGAGTATCTTAAAAGTTGATTGATACTGATAAAAGTGGATTCAAACTCTGTATGGTTTTGTCCTACCGTCTGGGCAAAGCTGTAAAATGCAAAAATGTTTATTCTTGTGAGATATTTTTTACGAAATTTTGACTTTAAAAATTCGGGAAAGTCGGTTTTATTTTCTATGGCAGAACTTTTCTTTGAAGAATTTTCAAAGTTTGTACTTTTTTGTGTAGGGTTTTTTAGAAGTAGCGGTTTGTTTTTTTCACATAACTTTAGTATCTTAGACCTGGTTGTAAAGAACTTTAATTATTTGAAAAGTTGATTGATGTTGCTATGAAGTGGATCCAAACTGTGTGTGGTTTTGGCCTACCGTCTGGGCAAAGCTTTGAAATGCAAAAATGTTGATTGTTGTGAGGTATCGGGAAGAGTCGGGTTTATTTTCTATGGCAGAACTTTTTTTTAAGAACTTATTAAGGATGTCATTTTAAGTTTAAGGTTTTTGCAGAGGTTGCGATTTGTTTTTTCACATAACTTAAGTATCTTAATTTTGGTTGTAAAAAACTTTGATTATCTGAAAAAGTTGATTGATACTG
>NW_022997401.1:0-1702 GCF_900245975.1 Drosophila guanche | reverse complement strand
CAAACAGTTTGGATCCATTTTATAGCAGTATCAATCAACTTTTCCGATAATCAAAGTTTTTTGCAACCAGATCTAAGATACTTAAGTTATGTGAAAAAACAAACCGAAACCTCTGAAAAAACATTAAAACCCAAATTACTTCCTTAATAAGTTCTTAAAAAACAAGTTCTGCCATAGAAAATAAACACGAGTTTTTAAAATAAAAATTTCGAAAACAAAAAATCTCACAACAATCAACATTTTTGCATTTAAAAGCTTTTCCGAGATGGTAGGATAAAACCACACAAAGTTTGGATGCATTTTATAGCAGTATCAATCAACTTTTCCGATAATCAAAGTTTTTTGCAACCAGATCTAAGATACTTAAGTTATGTGAAAAAACAAACCGAAACCTCTGAAAAAACATTAAAACCCAAATTACTTCCTTAATAAGTTCTTAAAGAACAAGTTCTGCCATAGAAAATAAACACGAGTTTTTAAAATAAAAATTTCGAAAACAAAAAATCTCACAACAATCAACATTTTTGCATTTAAAACCTTTTCCGAGATGGTAGGATAAAACCACACAAAGTTTGGATCCATTTTATAGCAGTATCAATCAACTTTTCAGATAATCAAAGTTTTTTGCAACCAAATCTAAGATACTTAAGTTATGTAAAAAAAACAAACCGCAACCTCTGAAAAAACCTTAAACTAAATATTACATCCTTAATAAGTTCCTAAAAAAACAAGTTTTGTCATAGAAAATAAACCCGACTTTTCCCGAGTTTTTAAAGTAAAAATATCAAAAAAAAAATCTCACATCAATCAACATTTTTGCATTTCAAAGCTTTACCCAGACGGCAGGCCAAAACCACAAACAGTTTGGATCCATTTTATAGCAGTATCAATCAAATTTTCAGATAATCAAAGTTTTTTACAACCAAAATTAAGATACGTAAGTTATGTGAAAAAACAAACCGCAACCTCTGAAAAACCTTAAACTTAAAACTACTTCCTTAATAAGTTCTTAAAAAACAAGTTCTGCCATAGAAAAAAACCCGAGTTTTTAAAGTCAAAATTTCGTACAAAATACCTCACAAAAATCAACATTTTTGCATTTCAAAGCTTTACCCAGACGGTAGGCCAAAACCACACAGAGTTTGGATCCATTTTATAGCAGAATCAATCAACTTTTCTGATAATCAAAGTTTTTTGCAACCAGATTTTAGATACTTAAGTTATGTGAAAAAACAAACCGCAACCTCTGAAAAAACCTTAAACTTAAAATTACTTCCTTAATAGGTTCTTTAAAAACAAGTTCTGCCATAGAAAATAAACCCGAGTTTTCAAAGTCAAAATTTCGTATAAAATACATCACAAAAATCAACATTTTTGCATTTCAAAGCTTTACCCAGACGGTAGGCAAAAACCACAAACAGTTTGGATCCATTTTATAGCAGTATCAATCAACTTTTCAGATAATCAAAGTTTTTTACAACCAAAATTAAGATACGTAAGTTATGTGAAAAAACAAACCGCAACCTCTGAAAAAACCTTAAACTTAAAACTACTTCCTTAATAAGTTCTTAAAAAACAAGTTCTGCCATAGAAAATAAACCCGAGTTTTTAAAGTCAAAATTTCGTACAATATACCTCACAAAAATCAACATTTTTGCATTTCAAAGCTTTACCCAGACGGTAGGCCAAAACCACACATAGT
>NW_022997400.1:0-1702 GCF_900245975.1 Drosophila guanche | reverse complement strand
CGAGTTTTTAAAGTAAAAAATTCGAAGAAAAAAAATCTCACAACAATCATCATTTTTGCATTTCAAAGCTTTACCCAGACGGTAGGCCAAAACCACACACAGTTTGGATCCACTTCATAGCAGCATCAAACAGCTTTTCAGATAATCAAAGTTTTTTGCAACCAGATCTAAGATACTTATGCTATGTGAAAAAAACAAATCGCTACCTCTGAAAAAAACCTTAAACAAAAAATTACATCCTTTATAAGTTCCTAAAAAGCAAGTTCTGCCATAGAAAATAAACCCGACTTTTCCCGAGTTTTTAAAGTAAAAAATTCGAAGAAAAAAAATCACACAACAATAATCATTTTTGCATTTCAAATCTTTACCCAGACGGTAGGCCAAAACCACACACACTTTGGATCCACTTCATAGCAGCATCAAACAACTTTTCAGATAATCAAAGTTTTTTGCAACCAGATCTAAGATACTTATGCTATGTGAAAAAAAAATCGCTACCTCTGAACCTTTGTTCCTTCCACTATGTAGATCGAATTATGCCTCACACGAACCCTTAAGGGTTTTATGCTCGGATTATAATTCCCTCTACCAAATTATATCCTCAACTAACTCCCTTCCTCTTCTTAAATCTCTTATACTAGCCTACCTCTCCCGTATTTAGTTTCATTTTAGTTTTGTCTTGTTTCTGATTTTGGTAATTTCTGCTTGTTTAGCTATAGCTTCGCTTAGTCTAGTTATGATTAGCTCTAATTTTCCTCGAATATTAGCCTAACATCTATCTTTCCTGCATGCTCGCGACCGATTCGGTTAATCGCGCCGCGCGTCATGCGGCAGCGCCCCTCGGTCGGTTGGGCGGGAGGAGGGCTGCGTTCTGCTAGGTTCCGTGCGTAACAGGCTTTGGCTTGGTGTCGCATGGGCCACTTGATGGTGCAGTCATTGCATATCAACGTCCAGAAGAAAAAAACCTTAAACAAAAAATTACGTCCTTAATAAGTTCCTAAAAAACAAGTTCTGCCATAGAAAATAAACCCGACAATTCCCGAGTTTTTAAAGTCAAAATTTTAACAATAAAATACTCACAACAATCAACATTTTTGCATTTCAAAGCTTTACCCAGACGGTAGGCCAAAACCACACACAGTTTGGATCCACTTCATGGCAGCATCAAACAACTTCTCAGACAATCAAACTTAAGATATGTGAACAAACAAACCGCAACCTTTGAAAAAACCTTAAACTAAAAATTACATCCTTAATAAGTTCTTAAAAAACCAGGTTCTGCCATAGAAAATAATACCGACTCTTCCCGAGTTTTTAAAGTCAAAATTTCGAAAAAAAAAAACCTCACAAAAATCAACATTTTTGCATTTCAACGCTTTACCCAGACGGTAGGCCAAAACCACACACAGTTTGGATCCACTTCATAGCAGCATCAAACAACTTTTCAGATAATCAAAGTGTTTTGCAACCAGATCTAAGATACTTATGCTATGTGAAAAATCAAATCGCTACCTCTGAAAAAAACCTTAAACAAAAAATTACATCCTTAATAAGTTCTTAAAAAACAAGTTCTGCCACAGAAAATAAACCCGACTTTTCCCGAGTTTTTAAAGTCAAAAATTCGAAGAAAAAAATCTCACAACAATCATCATTTTTGCATTTCAAAGCTTTACCCAGACGGTAGGCCAAAACCACACACAGT
>NW_022997399.1:0-1704 GCF_900245975.1 Drosophila guanche | reverse complement strand
AGATACTTAAGTTATGTGAAAAAACAAACCGCAACCTATGAAAAATCAAAGTAATCAAAGTTCTTTACAACCAGGTCTAAGAAGGTTAAGTTATGTGAAAAAACAAACCGCTACTTCTAAAAAACCTTAAACAAAAAAGTAACAAACTTTGAAAATTTTTAAAAGAAAAGTTCTTTCATAGAAAATAAACCCGACTTTTCCCGAATTTTTAAAGTCAACATTTTGTAAAAAATACCTCACAAAAATCAACATGTTTGCATTTCAAAGCTTTATCCAGACGGTAGGCCAAAACCACACAGTTTGGATCCATTTTAAAGGAGTATCAATCAACTTTTCAGATAATCAAAGTTTTTTACAACCAAAATTAAGATACTTAAGTTATGTGAAAAAACAAACCACAACCTCTGTAAAAACCTTAAACTAAAAATTACATCCTTAATAAGTTCCTAAAAAACAAGTTCTGCCATAGAAAAAAAAACCCGAGTTTTTAAAGTCAAAATTTCGTACAAAATACCTCACAAAAATGAACATTTCAATGAACGATGAACAACATCCAGACGGTAGGCCAAAACCACACAGAGTTTGGATCCATTTTATAGCAGTATCAATCAACTTTTCAGATAATCAAAATTTTTTACAACCAAAATTCAGATTCTTAACTTATGTGAAAAAACAAACCGCAACCTCTGAAAAAACCTTAAACTAAAAATTACAAAATTGCTAGTTCTTAAAAAACAAGTTCTGCCATAGAAAATAAAACCAACTTTTCCCGAGTTTTTAAAGTCAAAATTTCGAAAAAAAAATTCTCACAACAATCCACATTTTTGCATTTCAATGCTTTTCCGAGACGGTAGGCCAAAACCACTCATAGTTTGGATCCATTTTATAGCAGTATCAATCAACTTTTCAGATAATCAAAGTTTTTTACAACCACAGTTAAGATACTCAAGTTATGTGAAAAAACAAAGCGCAACCTCTGAAAAAACCTTAAACTAAAAATTACAAAATTGCTAGTTCTTAAAAAACAAGTTCTGCCATAGAAAATAAAACCAACTTTTCCCGAGTTTTNACAACAATCCACATTTTTGCATTTCAATGCTTTTCCGAGACGGTAGGCCAAAACCACTCAGAGTTTGGATCCATTTTATAGCAGTATCAATCAACTTTTCAGATAATCAAAGTTTTTTACAACCACAGTTAAGATACTCAAGTTATGTGAAAAAACAAAGCGCAACCTCTGAAAAAACCTTAAACTAAAAATTACAAAATTGCTAGTTCTTAAAAAACAAGTTCTGCCATAGAAAATAAAACCAACTTTTCCCGAGTTTTTAAAGTCAAAATTTCGAAAAAAAAAATCTCACAACAATTCAAATTTTTGCATTTCAAAGCTTTTCGAGACGGTAGGCCGAAACCACTCAGAGTTTGGATCCATTTTATAGCAGAATCAATAAACTTTTCAGATAATCAAAGTTTTTTTGCAACCAGATCTAAGATACTTAAGTTATGAAAAAAAAAACAAACCTCAAGCTCTAAAAAAAACCTTAAACTAAAAATTACTTCCTTAATAAGTTCTTAAAAGAAAAGTTCTTCCATAGAAAATAAACCCAACTTTTCCCGAGTTTTTAAAGTAAAAATATCGAAAAAAAAAAAAAATCTCACATCAATCAACATTTTTGCATTTCAAAGCTTTACCCAGACGGTAGG
>NW_022997398.1:0-1705 GCF_900245975.1 Drosophila guanche | reverse complement strand
TTTTGAGGATTTCGGGGTTTGTTGCATTGGGCATCAGCTCGACTTCAAACATGTTCATAGGTTGGCCAGTGTGTTTCCACTTGAGAACATTAATGTATTTTACATTATGACCTGATGCTGTCAGAAGTTCAGTAATGTAGGTAGTATCTGTCGAGTAGTGAAGATCGCGTATGATAACTCTGTATCCACGTTCCGATTCAAGTTGATATGTATAACATGGTATCTTGGTGTTTTCGTCGTCAAAAAATCTTCTGAGCGTTCTAAATACATCGCTGTTGCTACACATGATGCGCAATCCTCCAGTATTGGTGCTTTTGGTAAAGAAAGTGCCTTCACCAATAAGAGTTTTGATCTGGTTAATTGTCTGTAAGATATTTTCAACTTTTGGAATGACTATGGGTGGCGGCTTAGCAACGCGAGGGTTGTTACTAAGTGAGATTGGTGGGGGCCCTGACTGGGCTTCTGCAGTGCGTGTTGCATGAGCGGCAGTACTGGAACTGTTTGTTGCTGGCATTGTTGAATCATCAGGAATGGCATCTAGTGTGTCCATACTCATCACGTCCTCATCCAGTTGTTGAATAAGGTCTGGATCTAGATCACTGTAATAATTCTGCTTCAGGCTGGAAGCAGCAATTTTTTTGTTCGTCGGGTGGAGAACAAAGTCAGGAGTCGCTGGGCGCTTGTCGGCAGTCCTGGCCTGTCTTGGATTTGGTTGGCTTGCTTTGGCCGGGTTAAGCGATGGTTGCTTAAACTGAATTTCCGTGATTTGTTCAGGGTTAAAGATCATATCCATAAGGCTTCGACCATATTGGGTGTGGAACGTGAACAATGCTTCCTTATACAATCCCATAAGCTAAAGCTTTGACAAGAGTGGTTCAAAAAGTTACTCTCGGAAAGAATTGTACCGACCCAGTCTATTTAGGAAAACATCTTATTATTAGCCCCGGCCGGCAAGAAGTTACCACTGCCGCAACCTGAGGTTAAAGACATATAGCTGCTGTCCAACAAAGTACTGCCGAGACCTCGTCGATCCAAGTAGATTAATGAGGTCTTCAAGGGAGGATGAAATTGAGGATGGAACTGGCGTCCTTTTTGGGAGTGCAATCACACTGGTAGTCACAGAATCCAAGGATGGGGGTGGGCGAGGCGGTGGCCACTTTAACTTAGGGGAAGACAGCGAGTAACTGGTTCTGCTCCCACTATCTTCGTCGACACTTGTCGCCTTTTTAGCCGATTTGGACTTCAGTCCAGGCTTAGAAGGCATTTTTCTTTATCAAAAGTTTTGCTTTTGTTAAATTTTCCAAAAAATTTTTATTTTATCTTTTCCTTTGATTTATTTTATTTATTTTTTTTATCTTTCCAGCTCCAGTGGAACTTTATTTTATTTTTTTTTATCTTTCCAGCTCCAGTGGAACTGACATTTTTTATCTTTCCAGCTCCAGTGGAACTGACAACTAAGTTCGTGCATGCTGAGTTCACTTCCAACACACCAGGGCTGACAAGCCCAGGGCCGGGAAGTGAATAAACGCACGAACCATTTTTTATTTATTTATACTTTACAAAGCATATTATATAAATTAGTTGGCGTCGCGAACTTAAGTCATATACGTACAAACCACATATGTATACACATGTAGTCTATAAATATATAACAGAAGACATTCGACAGAACATTAGACGAAGGTATTTTACATACGATAGTTGA
>NW_022997397.1:0-1706 GCF_900245975.1 Drosophila guanche | reverse complement strand
GCCTACCGTCTGGGTAAAGCTTTGAAATGCAAAAATGTTGATTTTTGTGAGGTATATTGTACGAAATTTTGACTTTAAAAACTCGGGTTTATTTTCTATGGCAGAACTTGTTTTTTAAGAACTAGGTAAGTAAGTAATTTTAAGTTTAAGGTTTTTTCAGAGGTTGCGCTTTGTTTTTTCACATAACTTAAGTATCTTAGATCTGGTTGCAAAGAACTTTGATTATCTGAAAAGTTGATTGATTCTGTCATAAAATAAATCCAAACTCTGTGTGGTTTTGACCTACCATCTAAGTAAAGCTTTGAAAAGCAAAAATGTTGATTTTTGTGATGTATTTTGTACGAAATTTTGACTTTGAAAACTCGGGTTTATTTTCTATGGCAGAACTTCTTTTTTAAGAACTTATTAAGGAAGTTATTTTAAGTTTCAGGTTTTTTCAGAGGGTGCGGTTTGTTTTTTCACATAACTTAAGTATCTTAATTTTGGTTGTAAAAAACTTTGATTATCTGAAAAGTTGATTGATACTGCTATAAAATGGATCCAAACTGTTTGTGGTTTTGGCCTACCGTGTGGGTAAAGCTTTGAAATGCAAAAATGTTGATTGATGTGAGATTTTTTTTTTCGATATTTTTACTTTAAAAACTCGGGAAAAGTCGGGTTTATTTTCTATGGCAGAACTTGTTTTTTAGGAACTTATTAAGGATGTAATTTTTAGTTTAAGGTTTTTTCAGAGGTTGCGGTTTGTTTTTTCACATAACTTAAGTATCTTAAATCTGGTTGCAAAAAACTTTGATTATCTGAAAAGTTGATTGATACTGCTATAAAATGGATCCAAACTCTGTGTGGTTTTGGCCTACCGTCTCGGAAAAGCTTTGAAATGCAAAAATGTGGATTGTTGTGAGATTTTTTTTTCGAAATTTTTACTTTAAAAACTCGGGAGAAGTCGGTTTTATTTTCTATGCCAGAACTTGTTTTTTAAGAACTAGCATTTTTGTAATTTTTAGTTTAAGGTTTTTTCAGAGGTTGCGGTTTGTTTTTTCACATAACTGAAGTATCTAAGATCTGCTTGCAAAAAACTTTGATTATCTGAAAAGTTGATTGATACTGCTATAAAATGGATCCAAACTTTGTGTGATTTTGGCCTACCGTCTCGGAAAAGCTTTGAAATGCAAAAATGTGGATTGTTGTGAGATTTTTTTTTCGAAATTTTTGTTTTAAAAACTCGGGAGAAGTCGGTTTTATTTTCTATGCCAGAACTTGTTATTTAAGAACTAGCAATTTTGTAATTTTTAGTTTAAGGTTTTTTCAGAGGTTGCGGTTTGCTTTATCACATAAGTTAATTATCTAAGATCTGGTTGCAAAAAACTTTGACTATCAGAAAAGTTGATTGATTTATAAAATGGATCCAAACTCTGTGTGGTTTCGGACTTCCGTCTGGGTAAAGCTTTGAAATGCAAAAATGTTGATTTTTGTGAGGTATATTGTACGAAATTTTGACTTTGAAAACTCGGGTTTATTTTCTATGGCAGAACTTGTTTTTTGAGAACTAGGTAAGTAAGTAATTTTAAGTTTAAGGTTTTTTCAGAGGTTGCGCTTTGTTTTTTCACATATCTTAATTTTGGTTGTAAAAACTTTGATTATCTGAAAAGTTGATTGATACTGCTATAAAATGGATCCAAACTGTTTGTGGTTTTGGCCTACCATCT
>NW_022997396.1:0-1706 GCF_900245975.1 Drosophila guanche | reverse complement strand
GAAAAAACGAACCGCAACCTCTGAAAAAACCTTAAACTAAAAATTACAAAATTGCTAGTTCTTAAAAAAACAAGTTCTGCCATAGAAAATAAAACCAACTTTTCCCGAGTTTTTAAAGTCAAAATTTCGAAAAAAAAATCTCACAACAATCCACATTTTTGCATTTCAAAGCTTTTCCGAGACGGTAGGCCAAAACCACACAGAGTTTGGATCCACTTTATAGCAGTATCAATCAACTTTTCAGATAATCAAAGTTTTTTACAAGCAAAATTAAGATACTTAAGTTATGTGAAGAAACAAACCACAACCTCTGAAAAAACCTTAAACTAAAAATTACATCCTTAATAAGTTCCTAAAAAACAAGTTCTGCCATAGAAAATAAACCCGACTTTTCCCGAGTTTTTAAAGTAAAAATATCGAAAAAAAAATCTCACATCAATCAACATTTTTTCATTTCAAAGCTTTTCCGAGACGGTAGGCCAAAACCACACAGAGTTTGGATCCATTTTATAGCAGAATCAATCAACTTTTCAGATAATCAAAGTTTTTTTGCAACNAAAGTAAAAATATCGAAAAAAAATCTCACATCAATCAACATTTTTTCATTTCAAAGCTTTTCCGAGACGGTAGGCCAAAACCACACAGAGTTTGGATCCATTTTATAGCAGAATCAATCAACTTTTCAGATAATCAAAGTTTTTTGCAACCAGATCTAAGATACTTAAGTTATGAAAAAAAAAACAAACCGCAAGCTCTAAAAAAAACCATAAACTAAAAATTACTTCCTTAATAAGTTCTTAAAAGAAAAGTTCTTCCATAGAAAATAAGCCCGACCTTTCCCGAATTTTTAAAGTAAAAATTTCGAAAACAAAAAATCTCACAACAATAAGCATTTTTGCATTTCAAAGCTTAACCGAGACGGTAGGCCAAAACCACACAGAGTTTGGATCCATTTTATAGCAGTATCAATCAACTTTTCAGATAATTAAAGTTTTTTACAACCAAAATTAAGATATTTAAGTTATGTGAAAAAACAAACCGCAACCTCTGAAAAAACCTTAAACTTCAAATTACTTTCTTAATAAGTTCTTAAAAAACAAGTTCTGCCATAGAAAATAAACCCGAGTTTTTAAAGTCAAAATTTTGTCCANTTTGGATCCATTTTATAGCAGTATCAATCAACTTTTCAGATAATTAAAGTTTTTTACAACCAAAATTAAGATATTTAAGTTATGTGAAAAAACAAACCGCAACCTCTGAAAAAACCTTAAACTTAAAATTACTTTCTTAATAAGTTCTTTTCTGCCATAGAAAATAATCCCGAGTTTTTAAAGTCAAAATTTTGTCCAATTACCTCACAAAAATGAACATTTTTGCATTTTAAAGCTTTACCGAGACGGTAGGCCAAACCCACATAGAGTTTGGATCCATTTTATAGCAGAATCAATCAACTTTTCAGATAATCAAAGTTTTTTACAACCAAAATTAAGATACTTAAGTTATGTGAAAAACCAACCGCAACATCTGAAAAAACCTTAAAAAAAAAATACTTCCTTAATAAGTTCCTAAAAAACAAGTTCTGCCAAAGAAAATAAACCCAACTTTTCCCGAGTTTTTAATGTAAAACTATCGAAAAAAAAAAATCTCACAACAATAAGCATTTTTGCATTTCAAAGCTTTTCCGAGACGGTAGGCCAAAACCACAA
>NW_022997395.1:0-1707 GCF_900245975.1 Drosophila guanche | reverse complement strand
AATTTAAATGTACTCACAAAAAAGGTGTAGTCTTACCATTGCTTAAGAAGATTGATGTTATTGATTTTATTAGAGTTGATTGCAGAATCAAGTTATTCAGAATAAACTTTCTCGTATTTTTAGAGACCGAATCTTTTTTCACATCTTGCAAATTTTCGATTAAGCACTCAAAAAAATATGCCTCTGTCATTATGTCCTAGAGGAGGCAACTCAACACAAAACAAAACACGATGTAAGCTTTTCCAACACTAGAACACATCGAATGGGGAATGGCTTCAACACTTGCTAAAAACTAGACGGATAAATCCTTTCCATCCCTAGCAAAGAGAATGAACAATCAAGTAGGGCTTTTAGCTATGATTTCTGAATTTAAAGTGTAATAACCGAATTGGAAAGGTAGCTAGGGTCGAAAGGAAGGAGTAAAGCGGAAGAAGCTGTAAATTTGGGCAATGAGGCAGCTTTTTATTTATTTTAATTAACAATTATCTGCAAATTCTGCGATGGTGTAGGTAGGTTCAGTAGTTTTAGCCTAGATAGGTATGGTGGAAGGAGTCTGTTAGAGTCCCAGTTTAGATTTCTAAGGGCGAATATTAAAAATTGTTTTTGATCGGATTCAATAATTATTTGTTGCTTCTTGTATTGTTGACTCCACACACAAGAAAAATACTCCAATATCGGGCGAACCAACGAGACGTACAGTGTTTTAGTTATATATGGATCGTCAAACTCTTTTGACCAACGCTTAATAAACGCAAGAACTCCCTTAGCTTTGTTAACAGTTGAAGCAATATGGCTATTAAAACATAGCTTGTGATCGAATAGGACTCCTAAGTCATTTGATGTGGAGATTCGATCCAGAGCATGGTGTCCTAGAGAATAGGAGACAAAATGTGGGGCACGGCGGTAAAAAGTCATAAGTTTGCACTTGGAATGGTTCAAGAAATAATTCATCAAGGTCAAGGCCAGGGATAAATTAAATAAGAAGGTCAAAGGATGAGATAGGGCTTTAGCGCAATATTTTAAAATACAGCTCGGAACTTTATCTGGACCCGCAGAGAAACAGATGTGAATTGATGAAAACCCTTCGAAGACAGCACTTTCTTCAAGGAAGGGAAGAAACACGTTATTAACATGAGGTAGATGGTATGGATAAGGGGTGGAGGAGTCATAAGTATCCAAGGAGTACGTCGATTGAAAGAAGGTGGCAAATAAATTTGAATTCCTTGATCTGAAGTTTCTGTTTTAGACTGTAAGTGAAGGGAAGAAGGGAACGCGTTAGACTTGCGTTTTGAGTTGACGAACGAAAATAATTTTTTGCGATTATTACGGAAATTTGTGCCACATTGGGAAAGATATACGTTATAACATTTCGTATTGACCGTAAGAAATTGAGAGCGAAAGTAAGAATATTGTGCAAAGACAGACCAAGAAGAGCCGAGATTTTGTATACCCGGTACTCGAAGAGTAAATAGGGTATATTGTATTTGTGCACAAAGTGAATGTATGTAACACAGAAGGAAACGTTTCCGACCCCATAAAGTATATATATTCTTGATCAGCAACAATAGACGAGTCGACTGAGCCATGTCTGTCTGTCCGTCCGTCTGTCCGTCTTGTTAAGCGCCCGGATCTCAGAGACCATAAAAGCTAGAGCCACCAAATTTTGCATCCAGTCTTCTGTATGCTCACACTGTTACAAGTGTACTT
>NW_022997394.1:0-1708 GCF_900245975.1 Drosophila guanche | reverse complement strand
AACAAAACGCAACCTCTGAAAAAACCTTAAACTAAAAATGACATCCTTAATAAGTTCCTAAAAAACAAGTTCTGCCATAGAAAATAAACCCGACTTTTCCCGAGTTTTTAAAGTAAGAATATCGAACAAAAAATCTCACATCAATCAACATTTTTGCATTTCAAATCCTTACCCAGGCGGTAGGCCAACTCCACAAACATTTTGGATCCATTTTATAGCAGTATCAATCAACTTTTCAGATAATCAAAGTTTTTTACAACCAAAATTAAGATACTTAAGTTATGTGAAAAAACAAACAGCAAGTTCTGAAAAAAACCTTAAACTAAAAATGACATCCTTAATAAGTTCCTAAAAAACAAGTTCTGCCATAGAAAATAAACCCGACTCCTCCCGAGTTTTTAAAGTCAAAATTTGGAAAAAAAAAATCTCACAACAATCAACAATTTTGCATTACAAAGCTTTACCCAGACGGTAGGCCAAAACCACACAGAGTTTGGATCCATTTTATAGCAGTATCAATCAACTTTTCAGATAATCAACGTTTTTTTACAACCACAATTAAGATAATTAAGTTATGTGAAAAAACAAACTGCAACCTCTAAAAAAACCTTAAACTAAAAATTACATCATTAATAAGTTCCTTAAAAAACAAGTTCTGCCATAGAAAATAAACCCGACTTTTCCCGAGTTTTTAAAATCAAAATTTCGAAAAAAAAAATCTCACAACAATCAACAATTTTGCATTACAAAGATTTACCCAGACGGTAGGCCAAAACCACACAGAGTGTGGATCCATTTTATAGCAGTATCAATCAACTTTTCAGATAATCAAAGTTTTTTACAACCACAATTAAGATACTTAAGTTATGTGAAAAAACAAACCACAACCTCTGAAAAAACCTTAAACTAAAAATTACAAAATTGCTAGTTCTTAAAAAACAAGATCTGCCATAGAAAATAAAAGCGACTTTTCAAGTAATCAAAGTTTTCTACAACCAAAATTAAGATACTTAAGTTATGTGAAAAAACAAACCGCAACCTCTGAAAAAACATGAAACTTAAAATTACTTCCTTAATTAGTTCTTAAAAAACAAGTTATGCCATAGAAAATAAACCCGACTTTTCCCGAGTTTTTAAAGTCAAAATTTGGAAAAAAAAAAATCTCACAACAGTCAAAAATTTTGCATTACAAAGCTTTACCTAGACGGTAGGCCAAAACCACACAGAGTTTGGATCCATTTTATTGCAGTATCAATCAGCTTTTCAGATAATCAAAGGTTTTTGCATTTCAAAGCTTTACCCAGACGGTATGCCAAAACCACACACAGTTTGGATCCATTTTATAGCAGAATCAATCAACTTTTCAGATAATCAAAGTTTTTTACAACCAGATCTAAGATACTCAAGTTATGTGTAAAAACAAACCGCAACCTCTGAAAAAACCTTAAACTAAAAATAACATCCTCAATAAATTCTTCAAAAACAAGTTATGCCATAGAAAATAAACCCGACTTTTCCCGAGTTTTTAAAGTAAAATTTGGAAAAAAAAATCTCACAACAATCAACAATTTTGCATTAGAAAGCTTTACCCAGACGGTAGGCCAAAACCACAAACAGTTTGGATCCATTTTATAGCAGTATCAATCAACTTTTCAGATAATCAAAGTTTTTTACAACCAAAGTTAAGAAAAACAAACCGCAATCTCTG
>NW_022997393.1:0-1709 GCF_900245975.1 Drosophila guanche | reverse complement strand
TTTCCGAAATTTTTACTTTAAAAGCTCGGGAAAAGTCGCTTTTATTTTCTATGGCAGAACTTGTTTTTTAAGAATTTATTAAGGAAGTAATTTTAAGTTTCAGGTTTTTTCAGAGGTTGCGGTTTGTTTTTTCACATAACTTAAGTATCTTAATTGTGGTTGTAAAAAACTTTCATTATCTGAAAATTTGATTAATACTTCTATAAAATGGATCCAAACTCTGTGTGGTTTTGGCCTACCGCCTGGGTAAGGATTTGACATGCAAAAATGTTGATTGTTGTGATATATATATTTTTTTTTTTCGAAATTTTTACTTTAAAAACTCGGGAAACTTTTATTTTCTATGGCAGATCTTATTTTTTAAGAACTAGCAATTTTGTAATTTGTAGTTTAAGGTTTTTTCAGAGGTTGCGGTTTGTTTTTTCACATAACTTAAGTATCTTAATTGTGGTAGTAAAAAAAACTTTGATTACCTGAAAAGTTGATGGATACTGCTATAAAATGGATCAAAACTCTGTGTGGTTTTGGCCTACCGTCTGGGTAAAGCTTTGTAATGCAAAATTGTTGATTGTTTTGAGATTTTTTTTCTTCCAAATTTTGACTTTAAAAACTCGGGAAAAGTCGGGTCAATTTTCTATGGCGGAACTTGTTTTTTTAGGAACTTATTAATGATATAATATTTAGTTTAAGGTTTTTTCAGAGGTTGCGGTTTGTTTATCTTAATTTTGGTTGTAAAAAACTTTGAGTATCTGAAAAGTTGATTGATACTGCTATAAAATGAATCCAAACTGTTTGTGGATTTGGCCTACCGCCTGGGTAAGGATTTGAAATGCAAAAATGTTGATTGATGTGAGATTTTTTTTTCGATATTCTTACTTTAAAAACTAGGGAAAAGTCGGGTTTATTTTCTATCGCAGAACTTGTTTTTTAGGATCTTATTAAGGATGTAATTTTTAGTTTAAGGTTTTTTCAGAGGTTGCGTTTTGTTTTTTCACATAACTTAAATATCTTACTTTTGGTTGTAAAAAACTTTAATTATTTGAAAAGTTGATTGATACTGCTATGAAATGGATCCAAACTCTGTGTGGTTTTGGCCTACCGTCTCGGTTAAGCTTTGAAATGCAAAAATGCTTATTGTTGTGAGATTTTTTGTTTTCCAAATTTTTACTTTAAAAACTCGAGAAAAGTCGGGTTTATTTTCTATGGCAGAACATTGTTTTAAGAACTTATTAAGGAAGTAATTTTTAGTTTAAAGTTTTTTTTAGAGGTTGCGGTTTGTTTTTTTTTTTCATAACTTAAGTATCTTAAATCTGGTTGCAAAAAATTTTGATTATCTGAAAAGTTGATTGATTCTGCTATAAAATGGATCCAAACTCTGTGTGGTTTTGGCCTACCGTCTCGGTTAAGCTTTGAAATGCAAAAATGCTTTATGTTGTGAGATTTTTTTTTTGTTTTCGAAATTTTGACTTTAAAAACTCTGGAAAAGTCAGTTTTATCTTCTATGGCAGAACTTGTTTTTTAAGAACTAGCAATTTTGTAATTTTTAGTTTAAGGTTTTTTCAGAGGTTGCGGTTTGTTTTTTCACATAACTTAAGTATCTTAATTGTGGTTGTAAAAAAACTTTGATTATCTGAAAAGTTGATTCATACTGCTATAAAATGGATCCAAACACAGTGTGGTTTTGGCCTACCGTCTGGGTAAAGCTTTGT
>NW_022997392.1:757-1709 GCF_900245975.1 Drosophila guanche | reverse complement strand
GCTTTACCCAGACGGCAGGCTAAAACCACACAGAGTTTGGATCCATTTTATAGCAGAATCAATCAACTTTTCAGATAATCAAAGTTTTTTGCAACCAGATCCTAGATACTTAAAAATTACAAAATTGTTAGTTCTTAAAAAACAATTTCTGCCATAGAAAATAAACCCGACTTTTCCCGAGTTTTTAAAGTCGAAATTTCGAAAACATAAAATCTCACATCAATCAACATTTTTGCATTTTAAAGCTTTACCCAGACGGTCGGCCAAAACCACACAGAGTTTGGATCCATTTTATAGCAGTATCAATCAACTTTTCAGATAATCAAAGTTTTTTACAGCCAAAATTAAGATACTTAGGTTATGTGAAAAAACAAACCGCAACCTCTGAAAAGAACCTTCAACTTAAAATTACTTCCTTCAAAAGATCTTAAAAAACAAGTTCTGCCATAGAAAATAAACTCGAGTTTTTAAAGTCAAAATTTCGTACAAAATACATCACAAAAACCAACATTTTTGCATTTCAAAGCTTTACCCAGACGGTAGGCCAAAACCACACAGAGTTTGGATCCATTTTATGACAGAATCAATCAACTTTTCAGATAATCAAAGTTTATTGCAACCAGATCTAAGATACTTAAGTTATGTAAAAAAAACAAACCGCAACCTCTGAAAAAACCTTAAACTAAAAATAACATCCCTAATAAGTTCCTAAAAAACAAGTTCTGCTATAGAAAATAAACCCGACTTTTCCCGAGTTTTTAAAGTAAAATTATCGAAAAAAAAAATCTCACATCAATCAGCATTTTTGCATTTCAAAGCTTTACCCAGACGATAGGCCAAAACCACACAGTTTGGATCCATTTTATAGCAGTATCAATCAACTTTTCAGATAATCAAAGTTTTTTACAACAAAAATTAAGATACTTAAGTTATGTGAGAAAACAAACCGCAA
>NW_022997392.1:0-646 GCF_900245975.1 Drosophila guanche | reverse complement strand
AAAAAAAAATTCTCACAACAATCAACATTTTTGCATTTTAAAGCTTTACCCAGACGGTAGGCCAAAACCACACAGAGTTTGGATCCATTTTATAGCAGTATCAATCAACTTTTCAGATAATCAAAGTTTTTTACAACCAAAATTAAGATACTTAAGTGATGTGAAAAAACAAACCGCAACCTCTGAAAAGAACCTTCAACCTAAAATTACTTCCTTAATAAGATCTTAAAAAACAAATTCTGCCATAGAAAATAAACTCGAGTTTTTAAAGTAAAAATTTCGTACAAAATACATCACAAAAATCAATATTTTTGCATTTCAAAGCTTTACCCAGACTGTAGGCCAAAACCACACAGTTTGGATCCATTTTATGACAGAATCAATCAACTTTTCAGATAATCAAAGTTTATTGCAACCAGATCTAAGATACTTAAGTTATGTAAAAAAAGAAACCGCAACCTCTGAAAAAACCTTAAGATAAAACTTACCTCCTTAATAAGTTCCTAAAAAACAAGTTCTGCCATAGAAAATAAACCCGACTTTTCCCGAGTTTTTAAAGTCTAAATTTGGAAAAAAAAATCTCACAACAATCAACATTTTTGCATTTTAAAGCTTTACCCAGACGGTAGGCCAAAACCACACAGAG
>NW_022997391.1:0-1710 GCF_900245975.1 Drosophila guanche | reverse complement strand
AAATTTCGTACAAAATACATCACAAAAATCAACATTTTTGCATTTCAAAGCTTTACCCAGACGATAGGCCAAAACCACACAGAGTTTGGATCCATTTTATAGCAGTATCAATAAACTTTTCAGATAATCAAAGTTTTTTGCAACCAGATCTAAGATACTTAAGTTATCTAAAAAAACAAACCGCAACCTCTGATGAAACCTTAAACTAAAAATTACATCCCTAATAAGTTCCTAAAAAACAAGTTCTGCCATAGAAAATAAACCCGATTTTCCCCGAGTTTGTAAAGTAAAAATTTCGAAAACAAAAAATCTCACAACATTACACATTTTTGAATTTCAAAGCTTTTCCGAGACGGTAGGCCAAAACCACACAGAGTTTGGATCCATTTTATACCAGTATCAATCAACTTTTCAGATAATCAAGATTTTTTACAACGAAAATTAAGATACTTAAGTTATGTGAAAAAACAAACCGCAACCTCTGAAAAAACCTTAAACTTAAAATTACTTCATTAATAAGATCTTAAAAAACAAGTTCTGCCATAGAAAATAACCCCGACTTTTTAAAGTCAAAATTTCGAACAAAATACATCACAAAAATCAACATTTTTGCATTTCAAAGCTTTACCCAGACGATAGGCCAAAACCACACAGATTTTGAATCCATTTTATGACAGAATCAATCAACTTTTCAGATAATCAAAGTTTTTTGCAACCAGATTTAAAATACTTAAGTTATGATAAAACCTTAAACTTAAAATAACATCCTTTATAAGTTCCTTAAAAACAAGTTCTGCCATAGAAAATAAACCCGACTTTTCCCGAGTTTTAAAGTCGAAATTTCGACAATAAAAATCTCACAACAATCAACATTTTTGCATTTTAAAGCTTTACCCAGACGGTATGCCAAAACCACACAGATTTTGGATCCATTTTATAGCAGTATCAATTAACTTTTCAGATAATCAAAGTTTTTTACATCCAAAATTAAGATACTTAAGTTATGTGAAAAAACAAACCGCAACCTCTGAAAAAAACTTAAACTAAAAACTACATCCCTAATAAGTTCCTAAAAAACAAGTTCTGCCATAGAAAATAAACCGGACTTTTCCCGAGCTTTTAAAAATCAACATTTTTGCATTTCAAAGCTTTACCCAGACGGTAGGCCAAAACCACACAGAGTTTGGATCCATTTTATGGCGGTATCAATCAACTTTTCAGATAATCAAAGTTTTTTACAACCAAAATTAAGATACTTAAGTTATGTGAAGAAACAAACCGCAACCTCTGATAAAACCTTAAACTAAAAATAACATCCTTTATAAGTTCCTTAAAAACAAGTTCTGCCATAGAAAATAAACCCGACTTTTCCCGAGTTTTAAAGTCGAAATTTCGACAATAAAAATCTCACAACAATCAACATTTTTGCATTTTAAAGCTTTACCCAGACGGTATGCCAAAACCACACAGAGTTTGGATCCATTTTATAGCAGTATCAATCAACTTTTCAGATAATCAAAGTTTTTTACAACCAAAATTAAGATACTTAAGTTATGTGAAGAAACAAACCGCAACCTCTGATAAAACCTTAAACTTAAAATTACTTTTTTATTAAGTTCTTAAAAAACAAATTCTGGCATAGAAAATAAACCCGAAAAAAAAAATCTCACAACAATCAACATTTTTGCATTTCAAAGCTTTACCCAGACG
>NW_022997390.1:0-1710 GCF_900245975.1 Drosophila guanche | reverse complement strand
ATCTCACATCAATCAACATTTTTGCATTTCAAAGCTTTACCCAGACGGTAGGCCAAAACAACAAACAGTTTGGATCCATTTTATAGCAGTATCAATCAACTTTTCAGATAATCAAAGTTTTTTACAACCAAAATTAAGATACTTAAGTTATGTGAAAAAACAAACCACAACCTCTGAAAAAACCTTAAAATAAAAATTAAAAAATTGCTAGTTCTTAAAAAACAAGTTCTGGCATAGAAAATAAAACCGACTTCTCCCGAGTTTTTAAAGTAAAAATTTCGAAAAAAAATCATACAACAATCCACATTTTTGCATTTCAAAGCATTTCCGAGACGGTAGGCCAAAATCACACAGAGTTTGGATCCATTTTATAGCAGTATCAATCAACTTTTCCGACAATCAAAGTATTTTGCAACCAGATCTAAGATACTTAAGTTATGTGAAAAAACAAACCGCAACCTCTGAAAAGTCCTTAAACTTAAAATTACTTCCTTAATAAGGTATTAAAAAACAAGTTCTGCCATAGAAAAAAAACCCGAGTTTTTAAAGTCAAAATTTCGTACAAAATACCTCACAAAAATCAACATTTTTGCATTTCAAAGCTTTACCCAGACGGTAGGCCAAAACCACACAGAGTTTGGATCCATTTTATAGCAGAATCAATCAACTTTTCTGATAGTCAAAGTTTTTCGCAACCAGATGTTAGATACTTAAGTTATGTGAAAAAAACAAACCGCAACCTCTGAAAAAACCTTAAACTTAAAATTAAAAAATTGCTAGTTCTTAAAAAACAAGTTCTGGCATAGAAAATAAAACCGACTTCTCCCGAGTTTTTAAAGTTTTTTAAAATTTTAAAATTTTAAAAAATTTTAAAATTTTAAAATTTCGAAAAAAAATCATACAACAATCCATATTTTTGCATTTCAAAGCTTTTCCGAGACGGTAGGCCAAAATCACACAGAGTTTGGATCCATTTTATAGCAGTATCAATCAACTTTTCAGATAATCAAAGTTTTTTGCAACCAGATCTAAGATACTTAAGTTATGTAAAAAAACAAACCGCATCCTCTGAAAAAACCTTAAACTTAAAATTACTTCCTTAATAAGTTCTTAAAAAACAAGTTCTGCCATAGAAAATAAACCCGAGTTTTTAAAGTCCAAATTTCGTACAATATACCTCACAAAAATCAACATTTTTGCATTTCGAAGCTTTACCCAGACGGTAGGCCAAAACCACACAGAGTTTGGATCCATTTTATAGCAGAATCAATCAACTTTTCTGATAGTCAAAGTTTTTCGCAACCAGATGTTAGATACTTAAGTTATGTGAAAAAACAAACCGCAACCTCTGAAAAAACCTTAAACTAAAAATTAAAAAATTGCTAGTTCTTAAAAAACAAGTTCTGGCATAGAAAATAAAACCGACTTCTCCCGAGTTTTTAAAGTAAAAATTTCGAAAAAAAATCATACAACAAACCACATTTTTGCATTTCAAAGCTTTTCCCAGACGGTAGGCCAAAATCACACAGAGTTTGGATCCATTTTATAGCAGTATCAATCAACTTTTCAGATAATCAAAGTTTTTTGCAACCAGATCTAAGATACTTAAGTTATGTAAAAAAACAAACCGCAACCTCTGAAAAAACCGTAAACTTAAAATAACTTCCTTAATAAGTTCTTAAAAAACAAGTTCTGCCATAGAAAATAAAC